>NC_086163.1:15522462-15687462 GCF_035149785.1 Candoia aspera | reverse complement strand
GTTGAATCTAGGCCTATGAAT
This sequence comes from Candoia aspera, assembly GCF_035149785.1. NCBI lineage: Eukaryota > Metazoa > Chordata > Lepidosauria > Squamata > Candoiidae > Candoia > Candoia aspera. The sequence goes on along the minus strand of NC_086163.1, from coordinate 15,687,441 downwards.
AGCTCCAGGAACATTCAAGTATTTATTTCTTCTTGGCAGGGAATAACATATAACTGGTGGGTAGTTTGTGAGTTGAAAATGAACTTGTTAAAATTCAGGTGCAAAATGACAATGGGTTTGCTTTTTGGCCCTGCCCCCCTCATCTGCTGACAGCATCTGCTTGGACTTGTCTGGGCTCAGAAACTAAGCAGGGCCAGGCCTGGATGGTATTGGGGCTTGTAGCTAAACTGAGGAATTGAAAACATTCTGGAAAAAGGCAATGGAAAACTGCTTCCATGCTGGTGCCAAGAAAACTGCAGGCATTTTAATAAATTATTAGATCATATTTAATAAATCATTTTAATAAATTATTAGATCAATCATTGCATTGATAATCTGGCTTTCCTCTGGAAACTCAAGATTCCAAAATCGATATGGAGGGTGGTGGTCTCCCTTCATCTTATTGTGATTGGTGGCTGAGAAATAGACCAAGGTCATTAAAATGAGCTCCATTATTAGTTAGGACTTGAACCTAGATCTCCTTAGTTTCAGACCTATACCATGACCTCTCCTCTCCACTATATATTATGAGAGCATGTCATGGATGCTCCCATCCATCAGTTAACATTAGGCAGTTTGCCTCTTCAGCAGATGAAGATTTGCTGAACATCCAGGCCAGAAGGCAATCTGCACTGCTCTTCAACAACTTCTCGAGCCCTTTAGGATACCTTCTCCTACTCCAAGCTGATCTCTGTTAAGCAATAAACAAAGCTACAAAGTGTCAGCTAGCTAACCTTTTTATTTTCTAAAAACCTATCTGGCATGACTATGGGCCTAGAGGCATGATTATAAATAAAGACAGCACCAACTTCCATTTTTTTCTTTAAAAAGCAGCTTCCCAATTCATCTGTCCAAAGCCAACTCAAACTTGACAGCAAACTGATGAGCAGTGTTAACAGGCAGGTAACTGTAGTGGTAAGGTATGCCCTATTTCCTGTTGTAAATATCTGAAGCTCCAAAGAAATGTGGAATAGAGCATGAAAAAGCAAGCCTCCTTTTTTTCCCATAGCACAGCAGTGTGGAGTTGTGGTGCTGGCTCTTGGTCCTGCTTAGTAAGATGATAGTTGGATGTTCAAGAATAATAGGGAAATACTATGGTGAGTTTTATCATTTTGGTGTAGGGGATCACCTATTCATTTACACAAAGAAATCCTACTGAAGTGAAAGTAGCCTCCAGCTTTCTTAAGACCTTGTGGCCCACTGGCCAGGCAGATACAGAAGAAATGTTGAAGGTACACATGTGGTGATTATCCTAATTCTAGAGAAAAGTTTGCAGAGAAAGACATATCTTTCCAGAGAAATGTCTGTTGCCCGATGCTTTTTTTAAAGTTGATTTCATGTTCAGTGCTCTTGTTGGGTAGATGGATTTTTAACAGTCTTGAGGTTTCTAAGAGATATGATTTTCTACCTTTCCATTCTCCCTATCTAATTCTATCCATCCTCTGGCCACATTTGTTTCTGCCTTTGTCAACGTTTCTGGTTTGAAGTGTCTTTTGGTTTTCAGGCTCCACCTTTGACTTTGCTAAGAACTGAAGTCTTGTAACTCTAGGGCATTTGGTAGATAACATAGGAGAGAGTTCAAGTAAATAAACTCCTTCCCAATTGCCTTTCTGTGGGTCTGGTGCTTAAAAGATAGAGTCATGCTCTCTGTCTACAAGGGTTCTCCTGACCCCTTCAGTTCCAGCAGCATATTCTGCTGTTAAAGTTGGAAGATGATATGACTGATGTTTCAAATGTCCTTGTGGGGATCAATACAAATATAGGAGGGAGCCATTGTATCTCTTCTTAAAAAGTAATACGACTTAATTAGAGTCTTAGGACTCTTGCCATGTGTTAATGTTTGCCTTTCCCCATAATATGCACATTTGCTTCCTTTCTCAAGTTGTCTGCAATTATGCAGTCTGTGCAGCTGTGAGCGGTTTCACACATTACAGGTGAGAACTGGTACTTTCAGCTGAGTGTACAATTGTGAGGGAGTCACCATAATTTGGTTCCTTGATGAGCAGACCAAAAGCACATACATTTTCAACCTACTTGCGTTTATGCCTCACTGAGACATTTCTGGCATTCAACAGGGAAAAAAAAAAAAAGATGAAGGGACTGTACATTTGCCACCACTTCCAAATAGCCTCCCAAGTTATCATTTTCTCATTTTATTGATACACTGTATAGTTGCATTGGGCATTGGCAGGTACTGGGATGTTCTGATAAGTAGAATAGTAGGGGAAGGTGTGAGAACTTAATGAGAAGATGGGGTGGAGAATCTTGGTGTTAACCACTGAAGACAAAGTCATATCTACATATTTTTAAAGTCACTTCCTCTCTTTTTGTGTGGTACAAGGTACTTACTAGGTTTTTCTGCCTTATAAAGGTAGGCAGTTGTGTGTCTCCTGCTTTTCTACCACAAAGCTCACCAAAACCATTTAAAATCAATTCCAAATTGAAAAAGCAGAGCCAGGCTCCTTCGTCTCCCCCAGAAAGTCTGTTAAAGCTGGTGCCAGACACTTTGAAGGTATCTAAAACCCAGAGTGCCAAGCATGATCCTCACAGAGTCATTATTAGCAAGATTTACTGAGATGAATGGGATTAGGTTGTGAAACTCGAGCAACTGAACCATTTCCTATTTGGAATCAATATACCTCTCTAGGTATATCAGAGTGGAGACTTTTTAATTTTCTTTCTAACAGCCGTGTGATCTGACGAGAAGGTGAGTCTCTTCACTGATAACAGGGAAACTTGAAGTTGGCTGTTTACATTACAGTCCCCTGAATCTTCCTCAGTCTGGGGACCAACTCTCACACCAAGGAGAGGGAGGAGCTAGGTTTTCAGCATGAATTTTAAAGATGAACATCAATGTGGGATGAGTGTCTGACTATAAGATATTCCACAAAATGGGGGCAAATAATGAAAGGATGTAATCCTGTGTGCTAATCTGCCCACCTTTAAAGGGAGAAGAAGGCATTGGGGATGGGAAGAGAATTGCCATTATGTTTGCCCTTCCTTCTGCAATCAAATACTTCATTTGGTGCTAGTATTAAGTATCTACATTCATTCTAATCTGAGTTGTAGGAGTACATGAAAGCCCATCCTGGAAACTCTTTTGTCTGTTGCTCCTCCAAAGTATTTGTCCTCTCTCAAATGCCATGTCAATCATTTTAATGTACCTTACAATATTAACCATCTTTGAAACACAACTAATTTGCTCTTTTTTCTGTTAAAAGCTTTAGAATGACATTACTCTAGAAAGTTAAATGTCTCTTTCTGTTACTTAGGGTTTCAGATGAATGTGCAAAATGGTAGATGTTTTCCCCAGTTTATTTAGGAAGTTATCAATCACTTTCAGATTTCAAACCCCAGGGCTTCAGTCAGAGTCATGAACTGGAAAAAAAGATTTTAAGTGACACATTGATGTGAAGATCAATGACACAAATTCTCTGAACAGATCAGTGCAGGACTTCTTAAAGAGTCAAAGCCTTGATGCATTTGCTCTGTGATGGAATTCAAAATTTGGTTTTACTGATTTAAAACTACTTCTTTATCATTTCTATTATGCAATGTTTCTATTGACCGAACATCATTTGGTAGCATAACTGTCACAAAGAAGCATCTTATTAGTTCCTCTGTTCACCTTATAGATTAGATTTCTAAAAAGCGATTTTAAATGGTTTCAAGTAGGGATGTGGTGAACATGGATTTCAGCTTCAGAAAGTTTTTGAATGATACCATTAAATCTATATGATTTAATTAATACTGTGGGCAAGTCTTTATTGGAAGTAAACCCTACTGGTTATACTGAAGGTTACTACTGAGTAAACATGCCCAGAGCTGTCTGTTTAGCCATGAAGAATGTTGAATAATTAATTTAACTCCATATGCAAAGGGTTACAACAGACTAGAGTTGCATACTTTTGAATGGGAACCATTTTGGAGATAAACAATTTCAGTTTTCATTTCTTTATTTTGGATGGGGAAGATACAGTATCAACTAATAATACAAATAATAATCCCCAAACAGAGAGTAATACACATTGAGTGATTCTAATCTATATTGGGGGAAAAATATGCACTTACTTTTGTGAATGAGTTACTTTCACTCATAGTCTCATTTTGGAGAGGGGGGAGAATTAAGAAAGAGAAGAGAAGATATATCTACTTTGTAGGAAGTCTGTTTCTCAGGCTGAATCTTAGATTCAGGTTTCAAAATGCCACATGAGGGCTACCAGGAGATAACTGATAGACATATTTGCCAGGTACTGTATATTCTTTGAGCTTCAAGGTTCCTCTCCAGGCTAATGGAAAACAAACATAGGTCTTTTTAAACCCAACATGCAAATTCAGCAAACAGGCAAAAGAATAGAAGACTTAAGGGGACAGATTTAAATAAGCTTAAAGTTTGGTAGACTATTGTGCTTTCATAGGAGCTATATCATCTGAAATCTGCATTGACTGAGTATCTGTCAGCCTTGCAGAGTAGTCCAGACAAGAAGCACAGCCAGAAGTGGAAGCTCTAACTTTATTGCAAGGTTATATTAACAGAATCTTGCAAATCTGAAAGTATATCTCTTTACAGTCCAAGAAACTGGGGAGGGTCCATTTGCCATGCCTCTTATCTGACTGTTGTCTAGCCTGCAACTCTTTCTCCTATCTCCTAAGGACATTCCCACATCCTATTACAGTATCTGGCCAGGTTTCTTCCATTTCAAGCCAGGTCTCCTACTTGAGATAGCAGAAGCTAACCCCAAATTTAGGGATAGTTTGAGGCAACAGGGATAGTTTAGGGATAGTTTGAGGATAGTTTGAGGCAACAGCTTAGTTTCAGCAACAAAGCATTGGAGAAAAAAAGTGCCAGGCGAGTAATGACTTTGTAGATTCAGAATCAGGATAAGAGGTCATGACTGCTTAGCAGTTGGTCCCAGTCTGATCAAGATTCAGGAGAAGGTTACGTAAACAGCTAGTTCCAGCCTTTCCTTGTCAGTGAAAAGACCCATCTTCTTGACAGATCATGGAAAGGCTTCTATAAGGAGAATCAAAAAGTGTCTGCTGTAAGTTACACAGTGATATATTGGTTCTAAATGGGAAATAGTTTAGTAACTCTATCCCTTTCTTCTCAATAACTCTTGCTAGAAAGAATTCTGGGATACTTGCACTTGGGAAGAATCACTTTCAGTTTGAAACAGCTGCCAAAAAAGTCTGACAGCTGTAAAACAAACCTCAAATGGCTGAGTTTGCCCAGGTTGTTAAGGAAATCATGCCTTAACAACCTGGGCAAACTGAGCCATGGTTTATTGAGTAAGTTGCATCTGATGGAGTTCAGGCAAGGTATTAAGCCACAGGCCATGTTTTACAATTTCACATGTTACATGAAACACATCCATCCACATATACTGTATTATGGCAGGGTTTCTTGTACCATGTTGTATGGAACCCACTGTTACCCAAACAACTTGAAAATCCTGCATGGACTGGTCCAAAGATCCAAGAGAATTTTTCTATGCCATTGCAATTTCATTAAATCTTACTGGCAAAACAGTATCGCCACCCTGAATGAAGAAGAGATGTCGCATTGAAAAAAACTGAACAACAAATCACTAAAGGGCATTTGAATAAAGTTTTCAAAGAAGATGAGCTTCCAGTTAAAACGATCTTGAAGGCCTTTCCCATCTTTTCTTTCAATTGATCCTTGTGAAGGCAGATTTTTACGCTTTCTACAGCAAATATCAAAACAGGCTGCATGTTACCACAGTGTTAATGCTTCAGTACTCCAGACATTGTTGAAATATGCCTTCATATGCAAACTTATACAGCCTATTAAGATTTTATTTAATTTATTTAAATTTATTTATTTATTCAAAACAATTCATACCACTTCTCATTTAAAGAAAAATCTTAATCAGTCTACAATAAAATTGAACCAATTAAAGCAATAAGTTAAAAACTACATTAAAACATTATATAAAATACACAAAATAAATGAAGCAATAAACTCAGCAATGAATCAATTTGTAATTAATGTATTAAATGATAGTTAAAATATAGAATATTACAAAAATAGTTTTTATTTCAACATTCATTCCTCCCAGTTTTTAGAAGAATCATAGGTGTTCCTCATTAAAAAAACATTGTTTGATGTTCTATTATAGCACAGTATGTGAAGGTGACTTAGTATAAGTAAGTGATGATACATATTAGGTATTAAAAAGTGCCTCATTTTAAGTCTACATTGATCGTAACAGATGGTAACAAAATAAGAAAGGTAACTTGTGGTTGTGGCAGGGAATACATCATTTCAGTCTGCAGCAGTGAGGAGAGAGGCAAAGACTATGTTGGGGGTCACTGGGGAAGGATGGAGTGTTTATATAAATCTGTTTACTGGTTTAACAATATCTGTAGCTCACCCCAGTCCTCATGGACTGTGGTAGAGAATCAACAATGCACAAATTAAAGAAAATTGTGGAAAAAATGCAGTGCACAACAGTATGGCCAAACTTCTCATGATCTGTCCCAATAATTAACCAGGCCTGAATGAATGGAGAATATCCCCAATTTACTTGCTTGTGGAATGCAAGAAGGATTGGGAGTGCTTGTTCATGTGGGGAAGGATATTCCATGGAGAGGAGATACCCCTTAGAGACAATCTGCCATCTAATCCACACCTCTTGACAAAAAGTACCTCTAAACAGACTCACTCTAGATATCCAAACTGGATAAGTCAACTGGCAAGCTATTACCTGATTTATCCCAATATATGTATATGGCTATGCATCTGTTTTAATCTGCTAGCATAAAATAACTAGGCATGTAATACTCCTGTAATTATTATCCTTATTTTGTGCTTTCTGTCAACATAGGAAAGAAACTTTCAGTAAGAAGTTTGTTCTGACTTTCTCGAGTTGAGCATCTTAAACTGCCCATATTCTCATAAAAAGAAGGATGGTCCATTACTTTGATGCCTTTCGATTTGCTCAATATTACTATATTCTGTAAAAAACAATTCTAAAAGTATGTTTGATGCCTCGGATCTAACAATATTGGGAGTTTTTGGTTAGTTCTTGCTGTTTAATGAAATAATCTTAAATTTGTTAGAAGAAAGCCCTTATCATGGTTTTAATTGCTGGCATTACGGTCTCTTCCAAATGGAGTTTATGAGTTTGCAACCATCTGTGAAACACTGCTTATTTATATAATAGAACTTTTTTCCTTTAGTCTGAGAGACCAGAATATCGGCATCTGTTAAGCTGTAAAGGCTTTTTCCTAATTTGGGGAAATGATCTTAAAAATTTCCTCCTTTTCTTTGGCACAATATGGAAGTACATTTCAGTCCTCTAGGCGATTAACAGATCAGAAAGGAATTCCCTTTCTAAAAGGTCCCTTTCCCAAATATCAGATCCCCAAAATTTATGTTGTTTCCATTCATAATACTCTCTTTCCCTTCTAAATATGGAAGAGTAACTAAATATATGCTAAATACAGTATGGTGTCTTTTAGGGAGAATCGATTTTGATTTATACAATGGCTTTGCATTTTAAATTTCTCACAGGTATTGTTTTTGCAATTCCTGACCTTCTGTACTAATTCCACGTCTCTGAGAAGATCCCACAGCCAGGAAAAAAAATTGTTGATGTTGGATCAACCTGGTAAGAATTGTTCTGTCATATTTTAAAAGACATTTCTGTTTTATGTATGAGTGTCTTCAAGTTAATACCTTCATCCTTTTTACAATGTGTATATAAAGAAAGAAAATGTTTATTCTCTTCATGATATGTATATGGACAGAAATTTTTATTTCATTGTTCGTACTTGAACAAATCTTGCTGCATCTTCTCAAAATTCAAGCTCTGTTTTGACTCCTCTCCTTCGGGAAAAGCAGTTCTTTTATGACCATTGCGGATTCTGCTTTTTGCCATGGGAGAGGCTGATGCACGCACTCTGCTAATTGAAAATTGTCATGTCACAGCTGACAATGCTCTCAAATGAGCTCTCCAAATATAGCTGTCGTTTGCACTGGCCACATTTATTTTTCCAAGGTGTATGTACGGTATTCTTTTTTTAAAATGATCTATTATTAGCAAGCTGCCATATATTTTGGTGAAGGGCTGGATTTCCTGATTGGCACAGAATTAGGATTTATTTATTTATTTGATTGATTGATTGATTGAAAGAGCCTCCCATCCCACAGCAGTGACTCTGGGTGCTGTACAAACATTGAACCTTTTCTTTTTCTGCCAGACCCTCATTTGCCATCGACTTAAGGGTCAAATCAAGACACGCTGCTGACTGATGAAACAACCCATCGTGACTTCCTGCTAGTGCATGTTCAGACATCAAGCAGACTGGCAGCTGAATCTTTCTTCAGCGCTGATAATGGGGCAGTAATTTCACAGCAGGCTATATGATGCTCAATTCCTTCCTCAATACGTTTTGTGGCTCCTTCCCATAAAGAGGGGTTGGTAAGACCAAACCTTTATGAGTTCACCTGCATGCAATTCTTGCTCACCAGTGGCTACCAGCATAAGAGTTACTAAATCCAGGCTAGATAAAGCCCCATAACAGTTGAAATATTTATTTATTTGTTTGTTTGTTTGTTTATTATTCAAATTTCCATCACCGCCCATCTGCCCCCAAAAAGAGGCACTCTAGGCGGTTTACAATAAAATTATCCTTTTAAAAGCATCCAATATAAAATTACAGAGTGAACAACCAGAATACTAAAACAATAAATATAAATATAAAATCCAAGTGGGAGAGAATGACATTTGGTAGGGAGGATTTTATGCCACCAGCCACCCCCAGGAAGAGCTAATGCCCTTCCCACCACAGTCGAGGTGGCAGAACCAGGTCTTCAATTCCTTCCGGAAGGCCAGGAGTGAAGCGGCCTGCCTCACCTCTGGGGGCAGAATGTTCCAAAGGGTGAGCACCACTGCAGAGAAAGCCCACCTCCTAGACCCTGTCAAGTGGAACTCCATTGCCGACGGGATCTGTAACATGCCCTCTCTGCATGACCGGATGGGATGGGCTGATGTTATGGGGATGAGATGGCCACTCTGGTAACCTGTCTCCATGCCATGTAGGGCTTTAAAGGTGATAACCAACACCTTGAATTGGATCTGGAAGCAAACTGGACCCAGTGCAGCTAGCACAGCAGTGGTGTTACATGTGCTGATCTTGGGGCACTCATAACTGCCTGCGTGGCTGCATTCTGGACCAGCTGAAGCTTCCGGATACTCTTCAAGGGTAGCCCCACATAGAGTGCATTGCAATAGTCTATGTGGGAGATGACCAGGGTACGAGTGACTGTCCAGAGGGCATCTTGATCCAGGAAAGGGCATAACTAGTGCACAACACGAAGTTGCTCAAAGGCCCTCCTGGCCATGACTGCCACCTGCTCTTTGAGCAGGAGTCGTGAGTCCAGGAGGACCCCCAAGTTCCACACTGGTTCTGAATGGGACAGTGCAACCCCATCCAGAACTAAAGATGACAATTTCCCTGATACTGAGGAGCCATCAATCCACAACCACTCCATCTTACCAGGGTTCAGCTGAAGCCTGTTGTTCCCCATCCAGGCCCCCACAGCCCCCAGGCACTGAGAAAGGGCAGCCACCACATCACTTACTTCACCTGGGATGGAGATATATAACTGAGTATCATCAGCATATTGATGATACCTCATCCCGTGGTGACAGATGATCTCACCCAGTGGTTTCATGTAGGTGTTAAATAGGAGAGGAGAGAGAACTGAACCCTGCGGCACCCACAAAGAAGGGGCCGAGGGTCGGATCTCTTGCTCCCTATCACCACTGATTGGGAATGGCCCTGGAGGAAGGAGGTGAACTAGTGCAAAACCACACCGCCCACCCCCAACTCCCTGAACCACCCCAAAAGGATACCATAGTCAATGGTATTGAAAGCTGCTGAGAAGTCAAGAAGAGCCAGGATGGATGCACTCCTTCCATCCCACTCACGCCAAAGATCATCCATAAGCGCGACCAATGCCATCTCTGTCCCATATCCCGACCTGAAACCTGGCTGAAAGGGGTCTAGATAATCCATTTTATCCAGAATCCTCTGGAGTTGTAACACCACCACTTTCTCGACCACCTTCCCCAAGAACACCAAGAAGGGAAAATGGGAGACAGGATGAAAATTGTCCAACAGAAATCTAACAATCATGAGTGACATAGTCCTCTATTAGAAAGTAGTGTTGTGAGTAAAAATATTTCAATGAAGAAAGCTTCATCCTGAAGTTGGGTCTCCCCAGCCCCTTAAGGTTAAATAAGAAATTCGGGGTTTGGAAGCTTATACTTGAATTCTGGTAGAAGGTAGGATCACCTTTAGAAATGGGAAATCAGTTATGTAGCACTAGTGTCTAAAAGGTTTCCCTTTTTTGTAAAACTACTGGTTTTGTAGACTAGGAAAGAGATTGACATGAATCCCAAAAGCTAGATGCGGGCATAGAGGATGATATGCTGGTAGGGCAAAGGCCAAGATCATCCAAGTTCTGCAGTTTTCCTGAAAGGAGCAGTGCTTAAATCTGGTTCATTTGAGAGCCTGAAATCCTCACTTCCAAGACCCTTTCACTCCCAGTTGAGCAGTCATGTTGAAAGTAGAGGGCTGTTCATTACATTCATGTGCTTTTTTGGTTCTTGCTGATTACGCGTGTCTGTGAGCCCTCCAAGATAAACCAGACTAGAAAACCAAAGTTATGCATGCTAATACTACTTTCATTATAAGGGTATAGTAACAGGATCGTGTAAGTCTGAATGTGCTTCCCCTCTCCTTCCTTTATCTTCATGAGAAATAGGGAGGGTCTTGTCTGAGACACCTACTCAGGTTACAGATCTGCCCCAGACTCAGATTTCTCTTATCTGACTGTTGTCTCGGTTGCAGTTCTTCCTCCTGTTCCTCAAGGTTATTCCTTCTTCCCATTACAGTGTTGTGAACTTGACCATCCTTGAATCCTGATCCTGAATGAATCCTGCCTAATTCCTCCTCCCCAGGCTGCTTGCCAAATCCTCAGTTTCCTGAATTGCTGGTGGGCTGTGCTTTGTCAAGGCCGAACAGACTTCGAGTGGGTTGTTTTCCACAATTCATACAGTTTGCACTGTAATTCAAGGAAAAGCTCAGAGCAAGCTTGAGCTGTTGCTGCAATAGCTAGATTTGATGGCAAAAGGCAGGAATAGTTAATTTAGCTGCCAAATTATGATGATGTGAAGATGTATTGTTGGTTCATCTTGAATTTATATATATACGTGTGCACACACACACACAGAAACTTCACAAATGATATTGGTGTATTCTAACTTGTATAAATTAGTCTTGATCTAAATAATGAAGGGATTATTAATCTGAATATATTTGTCCAGGCACTTGAAGTCACATAGTTGTGGTTCAGGTCTCATTTGCAACAGTGTACCTTGAGCCATGGACTACAAACAAATTTATTATGATTTAGTATGGCCTTTGAGACATCTCTGTGGTCAATACATCTCATGAACCAACCAGGAAAATGTTAATCTGTGGGCCTGTTCCTAATTTGAATCATAAACTCCATGTGGTGGTTTTAAGGGGAGGACTCCTAAACTTTATTCCCTGTTTCTTCATTTCCAAAATGGTCTATCAATGTTTTTTTTTAAAGAATTGCATTGATATCAATTGATCAGAAGTCTGCATATTTCCTGTATACTAATTAAAATCCTAAGGGTCAGTTACATAGCAAACACAATACTTTGTTGACCTTTAACTGACCTTGGCTGATCTCAAAAAGCTAAGCAGGATTTTTTTTTTTAATCTGTTCAAAACTATGTTCAATTCTCAGAGAATGCCTGGACAAGTCCCTGCAGTTTTCTTGGCAAGGTTTTTCAGAAGTGGTTTGCCATTGCCTTCTTCCTACAGCTGAGAGAAAGTGACTGGCCCAAGGTCACCCAGCTGGCTTTGTGCCTAAGGCATGACTAGAACTCACAGTCTTCCGGTTTCTAGCCCATTGCCTTCACCACTAGACCAAACTGTCTCTCAAAGCATTATTAGATCTGGTTAATACTTGGATGAGGGAACACGAGGAAATCTCAGTGCTGTAGTCTAAATTAGGAATTGGAAAAAACATCCCAGAAGTATGTAATGGCAAGTGACTATTGTGTTGTTGTCAGGAAAACTGCATGGAAATATCCATGAAGTCTCCAGAAGTTGAGCTCAATTTGTAGCAGCCCTATCAGGTAAACCAGATTAAGAAACAGATACTGTGTAGATCTAAAGCCACTGTAGATAACAGAACCTTGCAAGTTTGAATGTGCTTCTCTTTCTCTCTCTTTTATCTTCATGAGAATTAGGGAGGGGGAGACTTTCTTCACAAACTATTTTCTTGGCCTGGGCTCAAGTTTCATTTATCCGACCATGGTCTCGGGAGTGGATCTTCCCTTCAAAGCCATCCTCTATACTCACTACAACTTGAAGAAAACTTGATCTTATTCAGGGAGAATGAAAGGAGGTGGAAGCCAGTCCCAGCCATCTTCTCCCTGGTTCTGATTGCATCTCAGTTATACAGTAGTTCCTAGACCTGAAAAAGGGCTTCTTGCTAGGATCCACGAAAGACACATGCCAAAAGCAGTTTCTGACCTCACCGCCTGAGCTAAATATAACTTCAAACTTCTTATTAATTTTGAAACATAGGCACGTATACCCAAATTAATTACCGAGAACAATTACAATGCCCTGTCCTTAATATTTATTCATTTATTTATGTATCTATTTCTCTATCAAATCTCTTGCCCGCTGGGATCAAACAACTCTTGGCAGCTAACAAAGAATATAAAAAATGTTAAAACATCCACGGTCTGATTAAAACCAGTCACAGTTGCAACTACAGCGTAAACCCTAGACCAGGACTATCAAAAACAACATAAGAGATAGAAATGAGGATAAAAAAATAGAATGTAAGGAAAGGAAAGAAAGGTGGTATCATTCATATGCTTTAAGAGAATGCTTTCCAAAATAGTTTGGTCTTCCTAAACTATTCCTAAACTATTTCCTAAAAACCAGCAAGGAGGAGACAGCCTGATCTCCATTAGGGATTGTTCCAAAGCACTGGTGCTGTCACAGAAAAGCAGGACCTTTTAGGTTCAGCTACCTGAAGTTCTTGGAAATGGGGGATTATCAATAATTTCTCCCTGGATGTTCTAATAGGTCAGGCTGATGTTGGATGGAATAGGTGGTCCTGTAGTTAGCCAGGTACCTTAATAAAGACACTGGCAGTACCTTGTAACAAAGGATCGGGGTTATCTAGAAACAAACACATTTACTGTTCTTCCTCTCCTCTTCCTCCTCATTTCATAGCCTTGAACTTCAACTCATCTTGATCCCACCTTCTACGACTCAGATTTAGCAACAAACCTCCAGTTGCTAGGAAGAAACCCTATTGAAATCAACAGGTCTTATTGTTTAAGTTGATGTTTTAGGATTCTACTATACTCTGGAGTGATTGTGGAAAGAAGGCAGAATGTAGGCTAGCTTGGGTTTGCGGTTCATCATCAATATGTAAATTACATGCAAAATAAGGCCACAGATTTATAATATATTTCCAGTGTGGCCTTTCATCGGGACAGATTCTCTTTTCACGATAACAATAACTAAAAAATACAAATAAAATTTGCTAGGAGTTTTTTTGGTGTCGAGGATATAGAACTGTGGCATTCATGTGCAGACAATGGAGTAATTGAAGCAGGTCTCATAAAACGTCACATAATTTTGGGGTTCCGGCAATCCACATTTGATTCTGCTAAGGGGCTTTAACAAATCTCCATAAAACCATCTTCACTTCTAATTAGCAGAACCTACCTTTCCTTTTGACCATATTCCTTAGAGGTCATCCCATAAACCATTTAAACTGATAGCAATATTAGAGGCTAAGAAATTAATTTTATACTATACTTTTCCTTTTTGTTTTTTTAAAATGTGACTTTATCTTGTTTCAGGAAGTGCTTAGTTTTTGATTTTTGTGGATATTACCAGTAGAGGATTACTTTTATTTAGAGATTTTTTTCCACAAGAGTTATATTAGAAATTTGCTGTTTTATTCTTACCTTCTTAGTAAAAATCCTTTTATCACACAATGGGTAATTTATATCCATTACCAGCCCTTTCAATCCTTTTCAGTGAGGCTGTCACTGCCTTTGGCATCGTAATGATTAATGTGATCTAATAATAGTGTGCCATTATATTACCTTAGTAAAACATGTACCAACAGCCTATTCAGATCTACCAAATTCATAGCTTCCTATAAGATTTTTGTTGAAAGACAGGATTACTGTTTTTCAAAGCCGAATTTTTTCCTCCTGTTAATATATTTAATGAAATTCACAATTCTTTGCATACATGTCTCTGTGTGTGTGTGCGTGTGCACATGTGCACACACACACATAAACACACACAAACACACACATGAATACATGTACCTTGATGGCAATGTCATTGTGGATTACAATTTGTTAGGTGAATCTTTTGGCATGTTAAGCAAATCTATTTGGCATAAAAAAGAAAAGATGCTGGTTTAATGCTTTGTCTTATTAAAGCATCCATTAAAAATAAAAAAAAGTGTTTGCCTATAATTTACAGTGAATCAAATATCTGAAATTTATTTAGCCTTATTTATGGGGTATTTTTCTCTTTTAAGTACAATGCAGTTTTGATTGGCTTCTTAAATGCACATTTCAAAATACAAAGGACAGTTTGGATTTCTGAAGATTCTTTGGTGGGATTGAAAGACAGGTGCTTCCAAGTTAATATCTATTAACTATTGGCCCTATTTTTAAGATCAACTCTGCAAATAAGTCTGTATCTTCAGAAACAGGTATATGCTGAAAGACTCAAGATTTTCTTGTGGATTGCTATTGATCATAATCACACGTCAACATACATGGATATGCTTACTGGTTTCAAGATTGTCTGGAGATGTTTAAACTGGAGATAACCCAGAATTGTTGTAGTTTCCATAGTGGGATTAGAAATGCAAATTTTCATACAGTATTGGGGATTGGGTGGTAGGATTTTGCACCACTGTGATTTTGAGAGAGTGAAATAGGTATTACGTTTGTAGTGGTATCTAGGAGTTCTCTCTGGAATGGATTAGCTACCATAATATTTTCCAAAAGTCATTCCCTGCCCAGCTGACTCATAAATTTCTCTTCTACATTCTTGGTTTTTTTTTCTGGTTTTGTTCCTCATTCCTCTAGGAATGAGGACTGTGAGTTAGTTTGTCAGCTGGGCAGGGGATGACTTTCGGGAAATATTACGATAGCCAAACTGTTTCAGGGAGACCTCCTAGAATGTATAACATGTTCTTGTTCACCTGACTGGAAACATCTGACTTCATTTTTAGTATTTTCATATAACCTGAAACTCCTTTTCTTCCCAATCACCTACCAGAAAATGTGATTGATAGTTACTTATAGTTTTCCTCATTTGTAAATTCTCTCATCCATAGCTATCTGTTTTCCTTGTCACAAGTTTAGTTATAATTAAATTATTTATTTAATGAAAGACTCCCTTGAGCCTTGAATCAAACTTGGCTCCCAGGGACTCACTGGAATCACCCATGAAATTTTCTTTGCAGTGGTAAAAAAATGGTTGGTCCTTGTTTTATTCTGTAAGGAGGGAGGGAGGGAGAGAGAGAGAGAGAGAGAGAGAGTCTAGCCTGTAGGCCTGGACTTTCCTGAAAGTTTCCCATCCAAGTACTGTTCAAATCCATCCTGGCTTAGCTATTTGAGACCAGGCACTCCTATCAGAAAACAGTAACTTTATTCTTTTAAAAAAACTTCACCTATAATTAATCAGAAATATGCTATATTGGATTACAACACTGAAATTCCTTCTTTAGCCAGCCCTGATTTTCTAGAATGGACAGCAGCTGGTGATAAGTAGAGCACACATGTTTAGGCCAGCAATCTGGTTTCTTCTTGTTAGACTTAGACCCAGGACTGCTTGTGATTGAATCCCTCTTCTGAAGATGAAAAAAGGCTTGGCTTGGGAGATTCACCTGAGATAGCCGATATGATTAAATTTCTTAATATTTTATTGGAATAAAAGGCTTACTCAAATAAGATAGGTCTCTGGAATGGAATAAGGTATGTGTGCATGTCTAATGCAGAAATAGCTGTAATTCTCTGCAGAAAGAATAGTGCTTGATGCTACTCTTGGAACAACCCAGAGTTCTGTTTGTAGCCTGTGTTTCTAATCATACTGGAGAGTCATTTTCCAGGTTGAATGAAATCTAGAATATTGTATGTTTATATTTGTTGGGCCTTATGCTGGTAGAATCTGTTTAGGAATAAACACACTTAGATTTGGTTCACAGTCATACTTAAAAGACATCCTTCATTCAGCCACAATATGCAGTGGGGGTGGGGGAAAGAAGGCTATTTAGGCTAGGCTCAGTCATGTTGACCAGAAAAGAGGGGAGAAAGGTTATAACTCTGCCTTAAAATAAGTGGAATGGCATCCATTCCCCAGGAGAACAGCATAGGTGACATGCAAAGGTTAATTATGTACTCTCAGAATGATAAAGGGTATAACACAATAGGCACAGAAAGTGTTGCATATTGGTGGTATCTCTGTGTGCAGATACATGGTGCCAATAGGTCATAAGTCTAAGTAGATATCTTACTAAGTTAGTTAAAAACCATTTAGAACACAAGGTGGGTAACTGTGTTTTAGAGGACAGCATCTTTTAAGCTGAGACTCAAATCTATTGATGGCCCTTTCCTTCTCAATGATAGCTTCCCACAAAGAGCAGGAATAAGAAGACCCAGTCTTCTGATGCTGCCATCTTGTAAAAGAAACAAGATGTTTCTCAGGTGTGAGTCTGGTCAGTTCCTGATAGAGCCTTTTGGGCTTTCATGAATTCTATGCAATAAAAAAAACAATCACAACAGTAATAGCCCATCTCATTCAATATCATTGAAAAAATGTAATTTAATATTTATTTTGCTTTGAAATATGGAAACATCTTAGATCAGACTTTCTCAACTTATGACCCTGGAGGAACCCTTGAAATATTTTTCAGGCCTTGGGAAATCCCTGCACATTTAAGCTCAGATATAGGCCAGAAGTTACAAAAGTATGATATTTGTTTCATGTGTAGGCCTTAACAGTGTTCTTAAAGTAAAAAATAAAGAATGAAACTTACCTCTTTAGTGTGAAGTTGCCCGAATTTGAAATAATTTTTTTTAAATAAACCATGATCTCCCAGGAAACCCCTAGTGACCTCTCATGGAACCCTAGGGTTCCACAAAACTCTGGTTGAGAAACCCTGTCTTAGATGATATGATAGTCATCTTCATTCATACGTTC
This sequence comes from Candoia aspera, assembly GCF_035149785.1. Classification (NCBI taxonomy): domain Eukaryota; kingdom Metazoa; phylum Chordata; class Lepidosauria; order Squamata; family Candoiidae; genus Candoia; species Candoia aspera. The sequence goes on along the minus strand of NC_086163.1, from coordinate 15,670,068 downwards.
CCTCATCCATGACTTTGTCTTGTTGAACCACTCTGGAAAACTCAGAGGCATATGGGGGTGGGTGGGTATAGCATGATTGTGGAGCAGAAAGGTGAACTATTATTATCTTTGGATGTATTTAATGATCATCTGAGTTAAAAACATTCCCCTAAGAGTGGAAGAACGGATATGAGTCACTGATGTTGAAGGCATTTTGCGGGAGATACTGCTAAAGCCTTGCAACACAAAGTTTCTATGTACGTGACCAACTCTTGATTGAAGATCTGCCCCATTGATTCATTGTTCCTTAAGTTAATCTGTGATGGAAATCCCTTGGCAAAGTAGTGAGTTTGTGTGGGGATATCTGTTAGAGTCTCATGATGACATAATGGTTTTCTCCTTATTGGAAGATGTTGTCCTGACCATCCAATGTGTAACTTCCATAAGGACGCCCCCTAATTAGTGGATGGCCAAGGAATGGCCAACATGTCTTAGCATATGGAACATTTTGCATTTATCTGGTGAAGATGCAATACATATTGTCATTTTGTATCTAGTATTGTAAGGGCCCTTGGCTAAAAACATAATAAACTTACCTGGATCTGTTTTTCAAGCTAAAAATGCTGTGTCAACCATTAATAATATAAATGCCTTTTAAAAAAAAAAAAGCTTATTTGTTATAACATTTCAGAGTTATAACATTAACATATGGATATATGAACTTTTTTTAAAGCAAAAAGTCTCCCAAGATCCTTCATAAAGCCAAATAGAAACATATAGAATTCATATGCTGACTTTTCTACATCCTTGTTCTGCTTCTCATCATAGCTGGAAATAGCATCTTTCTACCTGCACCCTTCTCAGCTGAGTAACCTCTCCACTTCTGGATGTCTGTGTATCCCGTGCCTTCCATAGCTTCAACTATCTCCTTTGTCAAATTGGGGTCAGCTGCCCATCACTGCTACCATGCATTGCTGTTTTTCCAAAAGATGGAAATACCACAAATACATTTATTGAGATAAAAGTGTACTTCTAAAGTGATCCCTTGAAAACACTGTAGATACTCAGTTTTCAATCCTTTCATCCACTCCAGCATTTGTTTTTTATTATAGATAGTATTTCCTTTATTAGTTACAGAATGGCGATGAGTAGCTAGCTAAGCAGATGATACGAAGTACCTTCTTGCTATAATACCATATATAAAGCTATGTTACACATCTGTTTGTGTGCCGTCTCTTACAAAAATCGCAGAAAAGCACAACTGATCAACATATCCCTCTCTGATAGATAATGAAGCAATGACAAGAGATTTTCAAATGAAACACTCAAATGTAATGCAGGATGCTGCCTCTCTTTTATATTTTCCTTTCTATTTTTTTTTAAAGAGGCATTTTGCACTTCATTTAATATTTCTGTAATGGAGGTTTGCTTTAAAAGCCTATTCTTGTTATGATTATGCTGTTTCCCATCCGTTTATGCTACTGAGTTGAAATTAAGACAAGAATGCTTCTGAAATAAAATACGTATAAGACTCCTGAGAAAATTTAAGGAAAAAATAGTCCTTTTAAAAAGTTAGAGTTTCTACTTTCAGACATGTTCAATTCAACATCTGACCAAAAATTATTTTAATAATAAAGTCAACAAACAAACCAAAAAGCGCCCGTTCAGCCTTTCCTCCAGTGAAGGGAAGGTAGCCCAGAATAATCCTCATACGTATTCACCAGTGAATTCGAACAAGGAGCCATTGAGGGAACTACTTTGAAAAGGAACAAAGCATCACAAGTTTATATGTAATGTGATAATTTCAGTGTAATTGATTGGATTTGCAGATTATGCTGAATCATGGTTTGTTTTAATCATGGCACTTTATTTCGTGCATCACTCTAAGCTATGAATCATGATTTACCAAGCACAATGGTTTCTTTAAACAACTCTCAATTGTGATCTCAACTTTCTAGTTGTCAGCAATGTACTATTTTGAGCTAATTTTGCTTCTCAAGGTACAAATTGCAAAGAGGAATGATTTAGCCAAGCCTGACTGGAATAAAATGGCAAGGATTGAGTGAAGATATATATATAGAGATGTAGATGTAGGTGTAGGTATAGGTATATACATAGATGATATAGATATAGATATAGATAGATACAGATGCAGATATAGATATAGATTTATCTTTACCTTTATTTATATTATTTATTATTGTATTTTTATACTGTGTATTTTATGGTTGTTGTTTTTAATCGATTGTTGTAAACCGCCCAGAGTCCCCCGATGGGACGAGATGGGCGGGGACAAATTAGATAAATAAATAAATAAATAAATAATAAAGATATAGATGTGTGTGTGTGTAGAGAAAGAGAGAGAGAAGATACACACGCACACTCTTACGCTTACTTACTTTTAAAAAACTGAAGGCAGACTGTTCACTTCCGATTTTTTAGTCTAATGACAAGATTACTCCCCTCTACCCAAAACAGCTGTAGTTTAACAATAGGCATGAAGTGGTTGCTATGTGATACACCAGCTGAGTTGTTTATGAACTTGGGCTGTGGAATAAACCAAGAAAATATGGTTTCTTACCATTTTAGCTTTCTGGGTCAATTCATTTTATACAATGGAAACAAGGTTAATTTGAGCTGCAAGGAGAGTATGCTGGATATATATGGAAGAGAGCTAAAAGCTATTTTTCTTGGAGTGAATTTTTTTTTTTATCCATTCAATCATATCTGATTCTCAGAGACTGCCTGGACAAGTCCCTGCAGCATTCATGGTAAGGTTTTTCGGAAGTGGTTTGCCATTGCCTCCTTCCTAGGGCTGAGAGAAAGTGACTGGCCCAAGGTCACCCCGCTGGCTTTGTGACTAAGGCAGGACTAGAACTCACAGTCTCCCAGTTTCTAGCCTGACACCTTAACCATTACACCAAACTGGCTCTCAAGAAGATAGATAGATAGATAGATAGATAGATAGATAGATAGATTGATTGATTGATTGATTGATTGATTGATTGATTGATTCACATCTCAAAAGTCTTCCTGTTCAAAATGACCCTGTTGTGTAAAATAATAATTAGTGATAGAAGTTCTTTTTAGATGGATGGGAGAGTAATGACTGAAGTTGTACATGTAAAAAGGTTCAAGGAAATTTTCCATTTTATGTTGCTGCATCTCTGGACTGCATACTTTGTAGAGACTCGACAATTAGAAGACATGTTTCAAAAGATGTCCCTCTAACTGTGAACGTTAGGCTTCTAAAATATTATGGCTCAGTTTACTTATTAGACTAGGCCATACCATGGTTTGTTGGTTTTGGCTCAAGGTAATATGTCAGCCAGTCTGTTTTGTCTTATTCAACACATTTTGATTAAATAAAGCATGGTTTTGTGAATCCAGACATCTTGGTCAACTCTTCAAATTGGCACCCATTTTGTACATACGTGTGATGCACATACTAAATTGGCAGCCAATTTGGCAGCAATGTGTGGGGGGACACACATAAAAAAGCCAAGATTAGTCAGTCATGACACTGTGATTGAAATCCCTTTTGTATGAGCATTACATGTATGTATAAAGAGGTAGTGCTTCAGTGCCACTGCTGCCCCCACCTTTATGACTTTTTTGGGCCTCCTGTGGACACAGATACATTTTGGACAGATCATTCTTCATTTGTTTCTATTCTTTTAATGTAACAGAAATACACTATTTGATAATTATGCTACCTTGGTTAGAAATTATTTGCACCTGAGAATATGATTGTTGTATCTGAGAATGAGGTTATTTTTGAGACGATCTTTAAAGAAAAATTGTTTACCTCATTTTGTAGACTGAAGTACAAAAGGAAGGAACATTTGCAGCAGAAGGAAAGGATTGTGTGAATGATTTTTTTTTTTTTTTAAATACAGCTGGTCAATTGGAATCCGTAGCCCCAACCTTCTAACATTTGCTGTTTATTGAACAATTATCTAGATCAGTCACCTGGCATAATCTTTCAACTGGAGGATAAACAGGTCTCTGTAAAATGTTGACTACCTGGGAAATTCACAAACTTGATCACATATGAGATTGGCAGCATTAAATGCCAACAGCTAATTTAAATAAGGAACATCTGTACATTATTATTTTGGGGATTTTTTTTCAGGGGGAAGGGAAGATGTGAAGTTCTGTCAATTTAGAAATGTGCAGGTTTTATGAGCCACTGCAGGAATATTTTTGTGATGCCTACATGAACAGCCAACAGTGAAGAAATTGTTTAAAAATAAAAGATTATGACAAAGGCAACAAGTCTGATATGGAAAGAGAGGAGAGAGAGAATCCATAACGCGTTAGATCTGAAAATCTAGGTGTGGCAAACCAGCATGATTTCATAACAGTGGGAGTAACATGACAGGTCAAAGATGCAGTGAGAAGATTAAGATTTTGGTGCATTGCTCTGTAAACTCCTAAAACAACACGACCCCTCCCCCCCCAGTACTACTCACTGCCTCAGAATAATCCAATTTGAAACAATTTATTCTGAACAGGTATAGCAAAAATAGGTGATATATCATTATGGAGTGTTGGAAAATGCATTAATTTTTATGAGTGAGTTATGAAGATGTACAACTTGGTCAGGACTTAGGATAAACATAATATTCTTTAATTAATCCATTATGGTATGGGACATATATGCCACTTTTTATTGCTCTAAAAATGAAATACGTTTTTTAAAAAGGAAATTGCTACTTCTCAAACTAAGAGGCTCTTTTCCTAAATCATAAAATTGTATCATCCAATTTTCCCAATAGTATTAATGAGACAAGCATGTAAATCCACAGCTGAATTTTCACATAAAGGGTCATCTGCCTCAGCTAGATATAGTGAATCATTCTGCACTCTAAAATTTTTCGTATTAATTTAGGGATGAAACTTAAATGAGGTATGCAAAGGAAATATCAGGATTTTGATTGAAGTCTGTGGTGTTTAAGGCAGGAAAACTTCCAGGTTCACATCCTGCCATTCATGAAGCCTCTGCACCCCATAGTAAAAACTGTCCATAAGTTAAATATGTACAAACAAGTATCCTGGGTTGTTTTGTTAATTAAGCCTTTGCATGAGGTCAAGATTTATGTCCTTGTTTCATCTTTGGCCTGCCAGTTTGGGACATTGTGGAAACACTTCTCCACAAAACCTGATGCACACAGGGGACCAAATACCAGTATTTCCATGGCATGCAGACATACAAGGACAATCTTTATCTCAAGAGGAGAACACAGGCTTAACAGCAGAAATTCCAAGTTTCAACCCTTGGCATTACTTGCAGGGTTTGGAATGACCAATGACTGAAAGTATGGTGACCATTGGTGGAGACTAGGAGTGACATGGATAGGCAGACTTTTTATCCTTGAGAATCACATGCTGGTTTGGCAGCATGTTGAAGGTATACAGTGACTGAAACTCCTCTGTCTCCTTCTCAAGTGCGCACATCCAACCTTCCCATCACATTAACTTGTGGGGATGGCCAGCTTTACATTTCATCTCCCTGTCTATTTGAAAGTTGACTTGTTATAGCCAGTATAATTCTAGGCTTTTCGTTTTTCCAGTAGGGCAAGCCTAACAGACAGAGCAGCACAGGGAGAAGATGGCATACCTTGTGTCTTGCTCTTTCTTCTTACAACTACTGTGTATTTCATCTAGCTGATAGATCAGGACTATCATTTGATATATAACACATCAACCTCCAACTATGTCTCCAAGACTTGCAAGCAGAATGGGAAAGTAGCCTTCTTCCACCCCTGTTCTGTTGCCATTGATACTTAAGGCACATTGCTTTTGATTCCAATGATTCCAATGGCTGTATCTTATCTGGATTTCGTTGGTTCCATTTTAAAGATTTGCACAGGGTAGAAGATGCACAGGGATGGCTCTTCATGTCACCTACCCTTCAGAGGTGGCAGGGAATCCAGTCACTCAATCATCTTGGATTCTGTATGGATTGCATGAAAAGTCTCTGGAGTACTTGCATCCCATATGTATAGCAGACTTGGCTTTTAGTCTGACTCAGTATAAGGAAGCTTTGTGTATCTTTTGCTAAGGAACCCCGGTGTGCTTGGTCAATGCCTGTACAAGTCGTCTTTAGCTGTAGTCAGAGAGGGAATTCTGGTCTTCCAAACGAATAGATGTAGGGATTGACCACAATGCATATATCTGCAGAACAAGACCTCCCCACTCACCCATCTGCATTGATTCTAGATTCATATACAAGCACTCGGATGCTGAAATAACTATACAGGAACCGATCTAAAACAACAGTCTAAGTCTCTGAAGTACTGAAAAAAAAATATCTTCTTTATTCCAAGGGCAGGCTGAAAATGCCTTTTCAAAGCTGAGTCCTGAATCCATTATTGCAATTGAGATTTTATAACTGTAGGGTATCTCTCTAATTTCCTTAAATTTGATCAGCTTCTAATAGGATCTACTTTTTCCTATAATGCATAAAAATAGACTTAAGGAGTTACAAAGGCAAATGACATTAGTGAAGAGGAATTAGAGAATTAAGATCCTGTGTTGAACGCATTCAGGGCAACAGAGATCTGTGCAAATATACAAAGAAATGTATTCCACCACCACCCGCTCCCTCAAAGTCTCAGCGTTCTGGGAATAAGCACTCCTTTTCTGTCTGTGTGAGTGTCATCAGGTTGTTACTCCTTTTGTTTAGCTGCATAATAGAATGTGTTGTGGTGCATGATCATCAGCTTGTGGAGTAGCCTATCAAATGCTGATTGCTGTTTGAGCTTGTTATGAAAAAGTATTGCTCTGTGGACTGACTAAATGACCAACAGTGGACTATAATCTATGAAGCTGGGAGTCAAATTGCAAACCGGAGGTCATTTTTCAAACCAAGGGGCGATAGTTTTCTAATATGAACGGAATATTACAGTCAGTATATGTTTTATTAAACTATTTAGGAAGCTTGGGAGCACTCGCATTTAAACGTAGTGCTTGACAAGGCTTGGAGAATAAGCCCAGGGCAGTTTGCAAAAAGGCTTGTTGCAAGGCCCTGTACCATTGGTAGGATACCTACCGATGTTCCAGGCCTTTGCTGCTCAGTGCTGAGTTCTGCTTTGCAATCAGGATCCCGAGCAGCTACTCCCATAATGCGAATTCTCTGCCAAGCACTTCTCTCACTCCACTGCTTGACTTTGTAACAGGAAAGGAGATAACTCATTTAACTTGGGAGTCTGTTTTGGGCAAAAGGAAGCACAGAAAGAAATAACTTCGTGGTATGTTTTTTTTTTAAGCTAGTTGCTATACTTTTGATGGGTATGTGCAAATGCTAAAGATAGTGAGTCAACACTGGGTAACTTGCTGGAAAGCCTTCTAAGAAATAATAAATCAAAATGTATGTGAAGCCCTACGCAAAGAAATATTCATATACAGCCAACAGCCATTATACTCTAAACAGTCTAGAGATGTCTTAGTCTAGAGCAGTGTTTCTCAACCTTGGCAGCTTGAAGATGTTTGGCCTTCAAGTCCCAGAATTCCCCAGCCAGCATAGACTGGGGAAGATTGAATTGTATCTGCAGTAGCTTTCAAGATCCTGGGTTGGAGAACATGGGTTGGATTAACATGTTATCATTCATGCCTTGGATCTAAACTTCATACTGAGTCTTAAGAGAATGTCTGAATTCATGTATTGTATTAAGACACTGGTATGTCTGTAAGTTTGTGTTTGTTGGGGAGAAAGTTGATTTAATCCTAATTAATGGCTTAGCTCAGTTTGTGGATGATTGTGGCTTATTGAAAAAAAATCATGGTTAAGACAAGCTATGTCTTAATGCAGGTAGGGACTTGAGCAATGAAAAAAGGCCTAGAAATGGAATGATTTTAACATAAAAGGATGGGCCAGAATCAAAGCAATGAATCAAACTGCACCATCTTAGAATTTTTTTGTGGTGTACCCGTATGGCATACCAGATGTTATTTCTTGGAAAAAGGCAGCGGCAACTACTCATATTCCTTGTACAAAAAATATTCATGTAAAGGTGTTTGGTGTGTGTGTGTCTCTCTCTGTGTGATTTGTTTTAATTAATATCCTCTGCTGATTTCGTTGGGGAGTTCTTTACACAGCTATGACTTTCATGGATTCCTGCTTACAACATGGCATCGTGGATCATTTGAGTTTGGCAAACTCAGCTTGTCTGAGACTTAGGAGGGAGAAGCTGCAGGATTGATGGTGTGTCAGTCTCACTCATTCTCTTACGTAAATCATTTTTTTGGTCTCAAATCTACAGGAAGTAGAGCAAGCCTTTCTCTTTTTCTCCTCTGTGAGTTCCTACTTATCACAGTTAAAACCCAACATCTTTCTCAGATTGCCATAATGCTTAGTTAAGACACTGATTTGGGAATCTGAATTGTTGAAGGACAGAGAGAAAGGAGTCAATTACAGATGCTCACCATATCAGTGAGGAAATGTCATCGTGGTGCTGTTTTCCTACTAACAGGTCAGTTGGGGCTGCATTTCCAGACTCTCTTAGACTACAATGAGCTTTACAAGTCTTTGTGATTATATTGCTTATATTCTCCCCCTCCTAGATGGTGAATATGTGGCCTTACTTGCCTCTTTAAATTTGATTACAGTGGTTGACACCTTCTGTATCAAAAGCTGAGCTCATTCAGAGTGGAAGAAAAGATAGAAATGGGATTCACATGTACTTCTACCATTCTGTTGTAGAATCTTCTATTTCTCCCCACCCCACCACATCCCACCCCACCACATCCCACCCCACTTCTTTTACTGAAGTCATTGTAACTGAAGTCTCCCTTAACACCGATAGAATTTCCAGTGGAGATACAAACTAATGGTCCAGATTTTTTAAAAAAAACACTAATATTGAAGAAGCAGTACTATTGCCATCGTTGGGAGAACAGGAACATTAAATGCCAGCTATATGCACCCAACTTGCCTTCCTGTGCTGGTGGGGAGTTCCTGGAGCAGAATTAGGGTTTTTTTTTTGTCTCCGTTGTTGTTTTCACACACTGCATGAAGTCATAGTATGATTTGTTTGGTTTTAGCTTAGCCAGTTTCTAAACTTAGCCATTGCAACTCATTAATCATGGTTTATGACTTAATGTGCTGTGTGAGCCTAGCCAATTGTTGCTCCTTCAGCAATGTATAAATAAGCAGATCATGGTTTAGTGTAAGGTGAAAACCCACTGTGATGGAATGACCTTGGGAATAAAGAAGAGATGAACAACTGTTAGGGGAGGAGTTGCTCAAAAAAATTGCTCAGTTCTCGGAAGGAAGCATGAAAACAAAACCCAAAATAACTCTGCCTTGATTTTGTTTAGTATAAGATGTAATAGAGAGAAACTCTGATAGGCGTTCAAGATAGTTGCCCTATTTAGACAGGGTGATTTTCTCCCAAACTCCTCCCTGATTGTTGATACTATCAACAATGTTATCTTCCAAATGTGTGGGGAGTGTAACTCTCAGATGCTCAGCTATCAGCCATGCTGTGTGAGAATTCTAGGAGTCCTAATTGTAACATCTGAAAGAAATCAAGTTGAAGTAAAGAAGGATTAATGTTGTGAATATGGAATTAGAGGCACTGTAATACTGCTCAAATCTGTATCACTTTTTTGTGGGAACAAAGGGAAGTGGTATAAATAACTAGAACTTGGAATCAGCAATGCACTAGATGAGAGCCAATAATCTTAAATTTGTGTCTGTGTGTGTGTGTATATATATATATATATTTGAACATTTAATGTAAGGTATATAATAAATTATCTGTGGGGCCTGTATACACCCTGTATACATACATACTTTACATACGCACGCATGCGTACACACACACACACACATGTGCAAGCATTGTAAATAGATACTGTAAATGTATGTAAATAAATACATGTAACAAGAAAACTAAACCACGTTACTTTGGACAGAGCAATATTTATCCTAAAGAAATCAGTTCCTAGACTAGCCTTTCTCAACGTTTTGACCTGGAGGTTCAAAAAAAAAACCAAAACCCTATCAGGATCTAATCAGTCCCAGTGTAATAATAGAATTGTGCTTCTCTCTTCACTAGGACAATTTCAAAAAAACCCAAACAAGCCTGAATTATCATACACTAAATATGTATTAAAATATAACAATGAAAGGACAGCTGTTTATTCATTTTGCTGGGTTTGTGTCCCACATTCCTTCCAAAGGATCAAGAAAGCTTTCATGAGGATCTATCTTCACTTCATTCTCGTGACAAACCTGAGCTGCAGGTTGGGCTGAGAGAACGTGGCAGCCAAGGTCACCCAGTGAGTTTCTATAACTAAGGTGGTACCTGAACTTACCTAAGTCTCCCTATGCCAAGTTCAACACCTTAACCTCTAGATCACATTGACTTTCTCACTCAAACTTTATTAAAGCACCGAATTTTAATCACATTTCCCAATCTGTTTTAATCTATACATAAAAAGAGTGTAGCCCTGCCAACATCAACCACTTTTAAAACATCCATCCATCCATCCATTCATGTATGTTAGGCAGTTTACATCTCACTGATTTTGATGGAAGAGTTAAATGCTTAGCAGTTTGTTTGTTTGTTTGTTTGTTTATTTATTTATTTATTTATTTATTTATTTATTTATTTATCAAATTTGTCACTGCCCATCTCCTCCCATCAGAGTTACATCCAGTTTCCCACTGGAAATACATTCTTAATTTGGGTTGACTGCCACCAATGTTTGACTAGGGACAAGACATTGTCCCTAGATTATGAGGCAAGATTTTCAAGGCATGTAGCACCACCGTGAAGTTATAGGAGGTATTTAAATGAAAACACAAACATATAACGGATCAGCAGAAGAAAATCTGAAAGAAATTGGGATTTGCTAGTTATGGGACAGACAGGCAATAAAATACAGTGGTTTGCTAGAGCAATATTCTGGGAAGATTTTTTAAGCTAGGCCACTTGATTTTTGTCTTTAAAACCCCACATTTCAAGCCAGCATACAATAGGAAGAAAGCATTTTGAGTTAGTTGGCTTAACTATTTTGAAGTGGATAAATGCTTGGTCTTTCCCTCTGTATAAAAATGATTTTGTTAGTATGTAGGTCACATTACAGTACTGTCTAGCTATTGGACATTGGCTTAGATAACTGTTTGTGAAGTATTAAATGGTTTTGCTGCCTCAGCACACTTTTTAAACTGGTATTTTTCACACAGTCGTGCCATTGAAAAGGAGCAAAGCTGCTGCAAAAATCAATTTATCTTTTCCTCTGCTATTTGTGTATTGTGAATTCTTGTAGTGTTTTATGATTTGATTAATTGTTATTCATTGTGTGGGATAGAGTTTGTAACACCGTTGTCTAATTCTCCATACTTTAAAAAAAAGATCCCCAAACTAGAACTTTTATTTTAATCCACTGCAGCACGTTATTTATGGAAAGAAATCTCTCCAAAACAATGAACTAAATACAATGCAAAATTAGGATGAGTTGGACAAACCTTAAAAAAAAAAATCCTCAAGGAGGCATTGTGTGAGTGTAAAATTAGTCAAGTCAGAACAATACATTTACCTTTCTATAACAGAACTTATTCCTAGCAGAAAGAAAAAATTAAGCACATATTCTATTACTTTTAGTCAAGTTGTGCTAAATCACAAATATTGGACATGGTATCATGTTTTCCCTGCACTTCAGCAGAGTAGAAGTACTCTGAAATGCAATATTCTTCTTATATTTTACTCAGTTCTATTTATAAAGAGAAGCCTCCGTTTCAAAGATGTAATTTTATGAAGGATAGCAAGAGAAATGATCTTCCAAAGTGTTAAAACAACTTTTTTGCATGCCGTTCACGTGTAGCCTTGACATACTGATCGACATGTGATTGCATTTTTCTTTTTATTTTAAGCTGCTGTGATGCTGCTTTTCCATTTTATTATAAAGTTTCTTTGACCCCACAGTTTATTTTCAAACATTTTCAACTTATTTGTTCTAGTGTATTCTTAACCAGGGGTTGTTTTTCTTCTTTTTGGAAAATGAGCCCAGATGGTGATTGATTTTTCAAGTGCTGACATCCTTGCTTGAGAAAATGTTCCCACCTCCTTTGTGCTGAGCAAGTCAGGCAAACTAACGTGATGATGTGATCATCAGTTTCATGCAGAATTGATTGACAGGGAGAAATTTTTGAACATAAACTGCACATTCTTCCAGTGTCTTCAAATTTTTAATGATATTTACTAGAACAAAATTAGCGGGTGGTGGGAATTGCATATCTACCTCTCTGTACATTTAAAGGCAACACAACTTATTGCAGCAACCAGGTTAAAGGGATGGGGAAAAATGATGATCTTTGTTTTGTTTGCTTTTCCCCTGCCATGGCCATGAATAGATCAGTACAATTTGTAAAAGCTTTTCGGAGGTAGTTTTAAAAGCTAAAAGCTGTCACTGACTAACTAGCCATTCTCAGCCATTGCTTCTGTTTGCGTGACTAAATACATACAATTAAAGCTTAGCACTTTCCTTCTGTATGAATTCATTGTTATCCAGGGTTCAAGTACTCAGATAATGTGCCAGAAGAAAACAGTCATATCATCAGCTTGCAGTGGCTGGAAACTGGTTAGGAAAAAAAATACATTTTTCATTATCTGATGCTGGATGACGTTTCTGATGCTTTCCATTTTTTCTCCCCCATAGATTTCATAAAAATTACCCCTAAAGATCTATAATTTCCCCTCAACAAACTGCAAATAAGAATATAGGCTATGACTGCAGTGTAATTAAAGATTTCAGTGATAGTCTTCTTGTATTCATTTAGCAAAAGGCTATATAACTCAGCTTTGCAAAAATCACCCCAGTGTCCATACCTATGCCTTGGAAATAAGGTTGCCAGATTTATTGCATTTGTTTAAAATGGGTTTCTTCCTATATCTAAGAGACAAAAACTAAAATAAAGGTAAAAAATGTAGATGCACTGGATCATCATACCCCATGGAAAAGGAAGTTGGCGTGAACTGTGGCATTGTAGCTTAATTTTTTTTCTTCAAAGTACCCAGAATCGTTTTGATACAGATCTCCTGTGACTTGACATTTGAATTCTGTGAAGTCAATCTCACACTGGATTGACACTCAAGAAGCATCTTGAGACTCCCATAGTTGCAAAATCTGGTGCAATCCTATTCTAGGCACCAGAAAAGGAATAGTGTTAAAAGGTTGTCTTGCTCCCATTGCTAGGGGTAGACTGATCCCCATGAAAAGAGACATGAACCAGCATCTTGGATTATAAATTGTGCCAAGCCATAATATGGTATATCTACTTTAGCACATTATATCAACCCAGCCTCTGTGGTTTGTAAACTATAGTGTATCACTTAATGTGTTTTATGTGCTCATTTAAATATGTCATGGTTCAGTGCAATCAAGTAACAGGTCATTGTGTTGAGGGTGCCTTAACAGTTAAAGATAACCAGATCTAACTTTCATGTAACATTATCTAGCTCTTATATAGTTATGTCAATTTACAATATTTTAGAAAACAGCATAAGCAAATTTTTAAAAGGTTGTTGCCTTGAAGCACTTGTTGCATAAAATTGTATAACTAGGGAAGCATCTAAAGAAGGAATGTAGCTACATTGACTGAGGTTGCTCAGTTAGAACTGAGGGGCTCTGGGGTTTGGGGCCCTCTGGCTTAGGGACTGTGCCATCTTTGGTACTAGATGGCTTGGCGTCTCCTGCTTGAAGAGCTGGTGGCAGCCGTGGCTAGGGGAGTTCTTGCACAGCTCTGTGTGGTGCACCAGTTGCGCCACCTTCCTGGACTGGGAGGCTCATACCCTGGCCACCTCCCAAATGGACTACTGTAATGCACTCTGCATGGGGCTGCCCTTGAAGAATATCTGGATGCTACAACTGGTGCAAAATGCAGCAGCGTGGACAGCTATGTGCACCTCTAGAATGGCACACGTTACTCCTCTGCTCCGCGAGCTGCATTGGCTGCCAGTTTGCTTCCAGGTCCAGTTCAAGGTGCTGGTTTAGACCTTTAAAGCCCCCCATGGTATGGGCGCAGGTTATTTGAGGGACTGTCTCCACCTGATTACATCTGCCCATCCTGTTAGGTCTGGCAGAAGAGGTATGCTGTGGGTCCCATCTGCAAAAGAGTTTCATCTGGTGGGAACCAGGGGCAGGCCTTTTCTGCTGTGGCACCTGCCCTGTGGAACAGCTCACCGAAGTGAGATTGGCCCCATCCTTGACATCGTTTCAGAGGTCCCTTAAAACACAGTTTTGTCAGCAGGCCTGGGGATTTCAAGGCAGCACTGAGTTGATGAGATGGCTGCATTGTTTTTAACACCAACTCTTTTATCTATCTTGTTAATAATAATATTGCTGATTTTTTTAAATGTAGTTTTTTTAACATTTAGATGTTATTGTTGTTCTTATTGCAAGCTGCCTAGAGTCGTGTTATTGTGAGATGGGCAGCTATATAAATGTGAGAAATAAATGACTAAATAAATAAATAAATGATGGTGATGAACAGCATGGATGTAAGCTTGTCAGTTTCCCAGGGTGGGGACTGTAGTCTAATAGACATCCCAAAAAGCCTTCATGTAGTGGGTGAAAATATGAAAATACAAAGCAATAGAACTAGAGTTTATTATTTTTATTGATGTAAGGAAAGTTGGGGGATACATTACTTCAAGGAAACCTAGGTTGTCTCAATCAAACTGGATGTACTTTGCCAAATTGAGAGTTGTGAGTATCTAGTGATCCCAATGCCTTAGCAGTCTAGTCCAGAATGGGGGCTGAGCCCAGGAGAGGCCACTGTCATGCTGACTCCCAAAATTTACCTCCATGATGAACAGGGTATGCTTTTGTCCAAACATGGCTTTTGAGTTGGATGGAAGATAGCAAGTGGCCCCATGAGTGTGCATATGGGAGGAAGTCCTAATCATAGAGAACAACCAGAAAAGAAGAATGGACCACATTTCATGGATTCATATTAACATCCCATAAACCTCAGTCTATGCAGAAATGCTGCTTGTTTGCAATTTTTTTTCACACGTTTCAACTTGTGAGTAAAAGCTGACTTACAAAAGAGGCTCTATTTATGAGAAAAAATAATCTCCAGATAGCCCAGATTACTTCTTGGGTGTGGTTCTGTGGATTCTGGTTTAGGATGTTGGGATTCCAGCAGGTCATAGAACTCCCTAAAGGAATTAGTTCAGTCTTTTCTCTGTCTACTCCAGCCTTTATTATGGAGCTGATGCTTTGGACCTGACTTGAACAGGCTTGGAATGGGAGGGCAAATAATTACACCTGGGGATGGCTAGCACCATGAGGTGATCTGGAGGGACCTACCACACTGAAGGTCTGATTAAGATCTCTTCGCCATGCAGATTTTATTATATTTATATTTTTATTGTATTTTAATTGTAATGGTTTCATATTTTAATCTTGTTTTATTGTAAGCCGCCCAGAGTCCTCCTGTTGGGGAGAGATGGGCGGTGAATAAATTTATAAATAAATAAATAAATAAACTCTGAGTTTATTGTGGGGCCTCATCTGTTGTTTGGACCAGCCCTTGTATCTGACACCAGGCCTGTTGCCTCAGCTACTTTACAACTAACCCCAACCGTATTGTTTTACTATCTTGCAGCAGTGTCTGCTGGGTTAGGTAAAAAAATGAAGATGGTGGCTGTGAATGTGTGATCAAAGCTCCATCTGGCTTGTATACAAAAACCAGGCAAAGCTTCAGCCGCATCATTGTGGCTGCCAACTTGACTTTTTTGACCATACCCTGAGGACATTCCTTCTATATTAGTATCCTTGCAACAGGACACTCAACACTGTCATTGTTCTTCTAAACACTCAGTCAACATGTCTCCTTCTTCTCTCCTAACACAGTTGTTCACCCTACCCTTAAGAAAAAGTAGGTTGTACTCAGAAAGAGAGAGAGAGAGAGAGATGTATTGTCCCAAGTGATTTGGGTGCAGATTTTATAGTAAACCAATACACTAATTAGTATAAATTCTGTTGCAGTGGGTTTTAGGAGCCAGTGGTAAGTTGGAGAAAAAGCCAAGTCTCCTTCTTTCCTAGAGAGGCCATTAAAAAAAAAAAGATTTTCAACCATACACTCCTTGTAATTGTTTTTACTCTGTTCAGTCAAGCCCTGTCTTGTTCAGAGTAATTATTTTTATTTTTTTTAATCACCAGTCACTTAAATGGCTTTCTGTGTGCCCACTTAGTGTGCATATATGGCTCTAGAGCAACCTAGGAGTGTATAATGGTTCCAGAGGAACCATTGCAAGCTACTGGGGGAAGCAATCTATGTATTAAAAATTCTTTCACAGTTTGGAAGATGCTATTAGAGTTTATTGTGTCCATGACACCTGCCTTTTTAGTGTGGGGACTTATTGTACATGCAAGTCTCTTGCATGAATTCACTGGAAATATATTGCTCTGAAAGCCAAGTGATACGGTTAAAGAGGGGATTAGCCAGCAGACAGAAAAGAACCAGGGCTGGATGGACTGGGCATCCCTCAACACTGAAAGATTTTTCAGAGCTCATTTTTATAGTCCTAAGTATTAATCGTATCATTTGGGGACAGATTTAAGTACAGAGTCTCCAAATTGTCTCAGACACTTCCCTGGAAGGTGGGTTATGCTCCTCTGGAGCCAGCAGTAGGCAGCAGATTAGCTTGCAGGAGTGCCACGTTCTTTCCTTCTGCCTCTGTTAATGTCCGCTGTCTCGGCAGGCATTGGTTTTTAGCAGGCGCCAATCTTGAAGCGTGCCCACAGCATACGAACTTGGAGATCCACCTGAGGCCATCTCAGGAATGCTTTGCGAAAGGAGAACATCATGCCCTGATTTTACTGAGTGTGTCCAGGCTTGACTTTTTTGATGAATGCCCGTGTGCCAGCCCTTTGAGGTAGTCCAGACAAGAAGCACCAAGCACAACTATTAACACTACTTTTATTATAAGGTGACAGTAACAGAATCTTGCAAGTCTGAAAGCACCTTTCCCCTCCCTTACTTTTAATCCCCTGAAAACTAGGGAGGGTCCCTTCTGAGATGCTTTCTCCAACCCTCCTCCTTTGGACTCAGGTTTCGTTTAACAGACTGTTGTCTAGGCTGCGATTCTTCCTACTGTCTCCCAAAGTCATTCCCACATATCATTATACCATGTGACGTCAGTCCCCAGAAATACTTATTAAAAACTATTGAGAAGAAGTAGATTATGTACCTTGAGTTGCCTGCCTCAGGTGGGGGAGGGCCTTTAAAGGCATTTGGGAAGCTTTAACCAGTACAACCACATAGATGCTTGTAGGATTCAGGTATCCATAGTTATTGACTGTATTGCCTGCCTGCTTCTTATCAGGGTCAGTTTAAGGGTTGCTATTTTGAGCTTCACAATTCTAAATGGCTTCAGACCAGATTATGTGAAGGCTCATTTCTTTTAATATGAATCTGCCTGCACTTTCAGATTGCCTTGAATGATCACCTCATAGATCCATCTTCAAGATATATCAGATGGACGGAGGTGGAGATTTCTGGATTGGTGCATTTGTAGCTGTGTCTCTCCATTCAAACATAGCAAGTATATTCCCAACCTTCTTAGCTTTTAGGCACACCATAACAACTCACTATTATGACCTGAGATTCAAATTTCTGTAAATCACTATTCTTTGTATTTTTATTGCAGTTGAAATATTTCATTTGTATTTTAAAATATGCTTTATAATTTTAGTGGTATTTTGTAAGCATATCTGGCAAGGCTTTATCCAGAATGGTAGTATAGAAATATTTTGAAAAAAACAACAGGTAAATAAACTCAGTATAACTTCCCTGCAGCTGCAATTTCTCCATACACTGTTGCATTTCCACATGTGTTGACTTCCTCTTCCTCTTCCTCTCCTCCTTCATTATATACCACCCACCCAAAGAATCTAGGAGATCTTGGTCCCAGTATTAGAGAAGCAAGACAGCCAAATCAGAGTTCTGCATGTTCCTAGCTATTTACACCAGCAACCTTGCTTGGGACTAACTCTGAGAGGTATCATGCAAAGGGGAGCACAGTGACAGCTATTTTGTAAAGAAAGCTGAACCCTAATATTTAGCAGTTGTAACATTCCGCCTTCAGCTGCATTTGAGCAACTGATCCGAGTTTCACTTTACTATGAAATGATAGTGGCCTGGATTTAGATGGATAATCCAGTTCTAAAGAGCGAAAGTGGTCCAGCTGAATTGACATTTGGTTTTTTGAAGTTGTGATTGTATTTTAATCTTGGGTGTGGTTTCAAGGAGGAAGAATTACGACGTTTGCCTGTTTTGAAGATCCATCAGTGTATTGGAACTTAGTTAGGACTTCTTCCTGTCTGACCTAACTCCAAAGAGGCATTCTAGAACAGGGATTGGATATGGTATAATTTAATTCTTCCATTGTCTTGCTGTTCCTTCCTCATCCCTTTTCCAGCTCCTAAAATAGTTCGTATTTGATCCCATCAGATTGCTCCATTAGGAGATCTGTGGGATCAATCATCTCAGAGAAAGATTTCTGCTGGAAAATGTGACTTGTAACACGTTTTAACTCCCTCCAGACAGTGAATTTCTGAGTAGAATTGCATGGTTAATTATAGCTAAGCTACATTGATTTCAGTTGTCTACTGTAAGCTTGACTAAGTCTAGATTCAGTGCATTCCATTTCTCTGCAGCAAGATGTACTGTAATATGCTAGTACTGTATTTTGATAACTGAACACACACATTCACACTCATTTCAACATCTACTTTTGCATTTAAGATTTGAAAGTCTACATATATGTGTATGGGTATGCATGTGTAAAGAACTAGTGGTATTTAGTAATATAAATTCTTGGTCTGCAATGTTACAGAACTCTGCTCAGTTGCAATTTAAACAATTGGTAGAATGTTTGAAATAAGAGAATGCAACTTTTCCACTGTGGGTTACGTGGCCATCCTGTGAGGACTGTGGATGGCGAACCAGACATCAAGACCCCCATTGTCATGTTTGAATTTCAAAGAAAAGTTCTTGTCATTTGTAATTATACTGATAATGGAATAATATTTTACATGAATTTCTGCATATCGCTGTGAGCTTCGAAAGAGACAGGTTTGGCAAGTTGTTCCTCCAAATGATAAAACAGAACAAATAGAGGAACATCTTTCATTCTATACTAATTTTTGTACATTGTTAAAGAGGTGGAATTTTAATTCAGCTTTGCCCTCTAACGCAGGAAGTTGTATGAGCCTTAATTTGGAGTGAAGGCAAATAGAATATTTCGGATGATTTCTATTCTCACTACAACTATGATTTTTTATTTTTTTGCTCCAACCTACAAGTATGTTTTTTAGCTGTATATCTCTGGTATGAATATTTTCAACAGATTGCCACTTTAGATCCTCAATGAAATACATAAAAATCACTGGTGGGGTGGGGGGAATAAGAATTGGCAAAGCTTTATTTAAAGCCTTTTCCAAGGAATCACTTTAAGAATAGTATTCATGAAGTGTTTTTCTGTAATGTACAATGATCATATGTTTTCCCATCAAACAATGCTAGCATTTTTATAAGACAACAGTCATAGTGATGGCTAATCTACTTATTTGGATTAGACATGTATCTGCCCTACACTAGTCTTGTCGGACCAACAGATACATTGGGCTTCGATTTCCAAACACAATTTGATTTTAGTTTCATAGGCTTGCTATTTATTTATGGTTAGTATTTGAATTAGTGGTACAGGCATCCAGTATAAGCCCCAGTGATGTCACATGCATCATCATTGTGTCAATAAACCCAAGTGAATTGATTTATTATTACAACTCTTAGATGGCATGTTGAGTTAGACACTGTGATCCAGACTATCTGGATAAAGACCATGTTCTGTATGGCTGGAGTAGGCAGTTCTTTTAGAAAGAGTGACCTGATATGTTTAGAAACACAAATGTGAAGAATGAACAATTAACTGTTTTGGCTTTTTAATTCTATTTTATTGTAAACCACCCAGAGTCCCTCCTTGTGAGGGAGATGGACGGTGATAAAATTTGATAGATAAATGAATAAATAAATAAATGTTCTAACTAACCCCTAAATAATATTCCAGGAGGATCATTACATATTTAATCACGGGATTTTGGAACTTTGGTTCCAATTTTGAGATTTGTAAGGACATCCCTTTCTCTTGCCCATCCCTTTGAAACTGATGTCCCCCTTAAGGTAAGACAGAACACAAAGGACAAATTGTGTGGAATTCTTTTGTGAATGTAGGGAAAGATGTTCTTTATGCATCTCCTTATTGTCATTGCAGAGTCCTTGCCTATACAAATTTGTAAAAGCTGCGTAGGTAATCAACACCTAGAAATCTTCTAAATAAATCCATTCTGAATTTTCACAATACGAAGATGATTGCAAAATTGTAATTCACCAGCTTTGCCTCAAGTTTTATCTGCAACAATAGTCTGCAGAAAATTTAGTTTACAAATTGCAGGGTAGATTTTTTTAGAGGGCAGTTTTAAAAGGAAAAAGTCCATTGGACTTATCTGTATTTATGTAACTTTTCTTTAAATGGTATGATCTGCAAGCAGCAAGCAGAGGCACATTCTTAAAAGAAGAGATTGTATCTCCATTTTTAAAGGCTTAAGTGTCAATTATTTTCCAGGGCAATTGTCTATTACATAGTTGAAAATAACAACAAATATATCAGTAATCACTACAATTTATAGATATTTAAAGCTTAAAAATACTTAGCCCCTTTGTTTTGATGTGAAAATCACCTTAAATTGAAAAACACTGCCCTTAGTGATGGCTTGAAAAAAATGGAGATAGCTTTTATAATTTTATTTTTTGTAGCCATTAATGTCGCAGTACATTTTCTGTTATTGTGGATACAGTTCAGATTGTTCCTTATTCTTTTGCCTTTGGACAGGAAAGAAATTACTGGATTCCATCAGTATTATTGGCAATCCCCATATTCTGACATCTGTTCCTTTCTAAACGTTTTACCAACCTTGATGAAATGTAGTTTAGCATTCAAAGCTGACTTGAAGGAAAAATTGGATGATAAAAAAATAACATTGATTAAACACCAGAAGTCATTTACCAATGACTATCAATATTTTGATGGCCCTGGTAGTCAATTCCGGAACAGCTAGACGTTCTACAGAAATTTTAATTGTATTTAATCATTGAATTTAGTTGAGGAATTGACTTCATTTTCTTACTTTCTTTTCCTCCAAGCAGAAAGACAGAAGATAGATTCTAGTCAATTTTAATTAAATATATTTTGACTTTTGCACTTAAGGAATACTTTGGCCATATTTTGGATGTCATACCTTGTATGACAGTATGATTTGGCTTAATTTAGGTCTTCAACAGTGCTGACATTTCGGATCAGGATGAATTTTATATCCTTGATCTTTAAGGTTTTCTGCAGCACTCTTTTCTCCTTAGTTTTGAAACCTTATGAATGGAAAGTCATATGAAGTGCAAACAAACTCCATACTCTGCCATGAATACTGGACAAAAGAAAGGGACATCCTCAGAAGCTCTCATTTTTTCCCAGAGACCCTGAAAACAAGACTTAGCACTCAAAACATAACTTGTTCAAATTTTTGATGCCACTTTTCTTTGTTTAGATATATCACCAATGGCTTCATTGCAAAAGGGTTTACCACCAAAATATTAAGAAATCTTTATCTTCTTCAGGTGGCATAATAACTAACATTTCCTTTATCTATGTATCCTGGCAAATTTCTCATTTCTGTCTGATTTAAAGCTATTGGACTATTCTACATTGTTGAGATTCTTAAGAGTAATTCTTAGTCTTCAACTGAGATTTCTTTCTTTCTGTGACATAGTTAGAATCCTGTGTATCAATCTCAGTGGAGAGATTGCAGTATAAAAATAATATAAAAATAATCACTGCAAATCTGGGTTCATACAAATGTACTAAGTCATCAGTGGCATTGGTTTAGGATTGGTTTAGTGTGATGTGAACACCCCACTGGGTTGGTAAAACAAAGTTTATTGTTCAGGGCAGGGATGGGCAGCCCACAGGTAAAATGTGTTCCCCCCACCCCATCTCTGCTTTGCAGTCTGGAGTACACCCAGCTCATGCTGCTGAAAATTGGTGGCAAGAATGCCATCTTTGGGTGGCATGATTTATCTTCTGTAGTCAAAATATGAACTAAAATAGGCACTTTAAAGCCTCCGAAAAGTTGAAGGCATGCGCCATATTCCCTCCCTTCAAAAGTCAAGGCAAATTTTCCCGAGCTGCCATTTTTGGAGGAGTAACAAACAGAACAGTACCTTAAGAGTCTTAAGGCATTAATTTAAACCTTTAGTATCTCTGACACCCTAGAACAGGAAGAAATAGGGCCTTAAACTGGGGGCTGTCATCGTGTGCCCTCTCTGCTTCTCTTATTATTTTTAAAATATAAATTGTGTCCCCCCTCCAAATGAAATAAAAGTGGTTTTGCCGTATGTTAGCATGTTAAGTGAACCAAGCCAGTTGTAATTCATTCATTAAGCCATGTTTATGACAAACTGAAATCTTGCATGTTGTGTGAACCTAGTCACTACAGACATGAGAGCATCCACATGACTTGTCCTGTTTCTTGCAGTGGGCCCTCAATTACGGGTGCAACATAGCAGAAACAATACAGTAAATGTTTTATTTTATTAATGAATTGTAATTGTTCTCACCATTCCCTGTTCTCCTATTGTAACTGGAGATGCTACCTGTGAAAGGGCTTGGAGAGAAGCAGCAGTGGGTTCTTCTGATTATTGTGTTCCAGGACTTGGGATTTTTTTATAAGAGCAGAGAATGATGTAGAAGAAATGTAAGTGTGGGAAGAGAAACTGAGGTGTGCTAGAACTTCTGCAACCTATAATATTAAGTTTAGAAACTATATAGTTTCTTGTTAATATTATGCCTTCCCAAGATATCTGGTTTGGGTTTTATATATACTTATGTAAACTGCACACCTAAGTGGTTACACACATGTAGCGTGTCTAATCTCTATTTGCAGAATCCATGGGTCAACTGTGTTCAGTCCATCAGAACCTTTAGATGAATAAGCTGAGCTGAAACCCTGTGGACTTTATATAAGAATGTTGCAACTTAAAAATATATGCAGAAAACAAGGGGGATCGGGGTATGACGACTACTCCTATGGAAAAATTGCTAGTAAAAGTAAACACGTTGCATGCAATGACATTCATGCACCAACATGCATACAAATATTCATGCAATCTTTGCTGCTGAATTTGTAAGCAGCAGGGCAAAAGAGAATTTGCATCCGTGAGATGAGAAAATTGTCAAAAATGAAATTGACAGAGTCCCCCAATTTATTGAGATAGTCATCTACAATGTTAATGGAAACTTACTGAATTAATTGAGAGATGTCTAAATTTACCACTTGTCACATGCTTGAGAAAAAGAACTATATTTCCCATTCAACATCTGGGGTGTTGTAGAAACTAATATGCTCCAGAAGTTATAAGCTGACTGCATCTCACAGTATTAATCCTGAGCTACTGAATTAAACTGGCACCCTTCATTGATGGGCACACACAGACACACACACAAAAACAACCACAAAAGAATGAGAGAAGTCATATAATATTCAGCTGCTTGCATTGTCCTCTTGAAAGAATAGAAAACACTAAAGTGCAATCTCTACAGTTTTATTTAGTAAAAAAAAGCTTTTAATGGCCAGAGTGATTAATTACTCTGACACATGTTTTGCATAGGAGGGTTCACACACCTCCTCCTCACGATGCAAGCTCCAGCGAACACCATATGTGTCTTTGGGTGTGAAAACATGTGCGTGCAACTTTGCTTTTTTGACAATGTGTGTTCCTTCATCTTTGAATTTTCCTCCTCAGTCATATGCAACATTGAATCTTTAGGCTAGACTATCTTTGCCCTCAGTTTCCCTATATATTTGTCCTGTAAGTTATTCATCTTTATATTTTAAATTCTCTGGATTTGTCCTAAGTCCTTTGGTTTTACCAGTGCTTGAATTCTAGGTGGTTGTGATTGTTTTCAAGCTCGATAAGAAAAACATGAAAAACTCTCTGTGTGTGCGTGTGTGTGTGTGTGTGTGCATGCACATGCATGCATGCACAAGCATATGTGTGATCTGTACAAAAGCTGATAATGTGGGAGAGAATTTCTGAAGGAAGGTCAAATATACTTCACAGTTAAGAAAGGAACATGACTAAGTATTCTTCTGAAAGCAACTCACTGTTAATGAAGGTGGGCAAACCAACTTTCTCAGATGCATTCTGTATAGGAACTAACAAGAAGAAAATATTCAAGATCAATTCACTTGAAACTTTTGCAAAACAAGAGCAAAGGAACTATTTTCTTGCCTGAAATTTCTGTGGATTTTAGCCTTTTGAACTATAGATGGTTGATAGTGGAACAGTAAGAGTCTGATGGTTGGAAGCTCAAACAGAAGCTGCATCCAAAAGGGGCATAACAAGTTGGTAAGAGAAGTTTTCCATCCTTCACACATTTTTCCTGCTCAAATCTCCAAGCAACTGTTGTGTTTTAGGAGTGTGATGGACAAGAGGGGAGAGGGGTGACTTTGACAAGTGGGGGGTTAGGTTTTATATCATCATAATAAACAGGGAAAATATTTGGCAGTCATTGCTATATTCTGGAGTTTAACTTAAGTTTGGTTTTTATATTATTTATTTTATTTTATTTTTATCCCGCCTTTATTATTTTTATAAGGTGACAAACTGTCCTAACAACCAGGAAACACACTGAGACAATGAACTGGTCTCTAATATTTATTGCTAGTACTTAACAGGAATCCTAACAAACTGAAGAAGCGTGGGAAAAACCCAGACATATAACCCCCAAGGGTTAAGGCGGTCCCGATCTGTGTCTCTTTGAATGGCTGAACAATTCCTCAGTGCTACGCATGCACTTGACAGTCTGGATGGGAGCCCCCTGCTCGCCATCCTTACTCATGGCACAAACATACCTAATACTCATCCTATTTTCCCTACAACCACCACCCTGTGAAGTGAGTTGGGCTGAGAGAGAGGGACTGGCCCAAGGTCACCCAGCCGGCTTGCATGCCTAAGGAGGGACTAGAACTCTCAGTCTCCTGGTTTCTAGCCCAGCACCTTAACCACTCAACTACATTTAAATATTCTATTTTAAATATATAGTAATTTATTCTCCAAATGCAGTGCATCTTTTTTTTCTTTTTCAGTTGCTTGTTATGCCTCCACTTCTTCCAGCCCTTGTTAAATCATTCATGTGATCAAGTGGATAACAATTTCTCTTACAAATAAATGTTGATTCGTGGCTGAGAAGAAATGCTGATCCACACAATTGTGTTTGAAAAGAAATAGCCCAGGATAAATTCCTATTTCTTTCATTCCAATAATCATAGTATCAAGATTGGATCCTCATCCTCCTCATCCTCCTCATCCTTCTTCCTACTAAAAAACAACAAGGCTTCTGACTTTGTGATTTTGGGGGAAAGAGTGGAACTTTAGAGAGTCTGTCCATGAACAATATTTTCTGCTGTCTTCAAAATAAGAAATACTTGTTCTGCAAAGAAAATTTGGCTTAACTTATATTTTGGGACTAAGAGGAATTGTCAATTTTTCCTCAATATGCAGAATGCCAGTGAGAGAATATAACTGGTGAATTAATCATTGGTCCCACTTTGCAAGCTACCAGCGGCTAATTGTATAATAACTCTTTGCTTAGTGTATCTATGATTACTCGGTCATCGTTTCATATGGGAATTGGGGTGTACTCAGCGGCTGTGTTTTTAATTTTGCACTTAGAATTTTCTCTACATCAGTCTTCAATTTAGCACTTTGAATTGAATACACATGCACGCTGACTTTGCATGGAAAAGATCAGTGACAAAAATGGCATGACGTTTCCATACCATAATTATTCCTTGAATCAATCTTGGGCATCTCTGGAAGTTCTGGAAAAACCTGCAGTAAAGCTGTTTGTGTTTATACCTACAGTACTTACAGCTCTATTCCCTGAGCCCTCTTTGTCTGTTTTATGTATGGACAAATTGTTTCCAAAAGAGGGAACTTTGTGCAACTTTTCACATTACTGTCTTTGTTTGTTTTTTTTCTTGCTGGAGATGACTGTTGAAACTCAAACCTTTCACAACTAGCTGAAATGCAGTTTTTGTTTTGTTTTGCTCTTCAGGGCAGTATGTTCCGAGTTCTTCCTAGAAACTGGGCAGTGTCCTTAAGTTATTCAATGTGTCGCTTAATTTTTGGAGTGTAAAACTTGACAACGTCTTGTCATAATGGGCTAAAGATTAATTTGCACATTTAGATCTGTAGCATCAAGCACCAGATTGGGAGAAACAGCAGCTCTTTTGGTTCACATATCACACTAAATCATAATGTGGTTTTATTTAATTTTGGATTGGTATGCTGTGAAATCTGCCCACTTTGGGTTGTAAGCAGTAATTTATAGCTTAACAAGATGCAGGAATCCCTGGTTCAGCAAACCACGGTTTAGTGGCAAGTGTGAGTCCAATATGGGCAGAACAGTATACATTCTGATTTCTATGGTGAGTTAGAATTCGAAGATCCATTTTACATGATCAGGAAAATGCAAGATGGGGGGAGATGGGCGGTGATAAAAATTTGATAAATAAATAAAAAGATGACTTCTTCATGGTGGCTTCTTCTTCAGATTGTCGTTTAAGTGTTATTCCCCCGCTCTCCCAAACAGAAATGTTTTAAACTGTCTAGCTTGCTGGTGTAGGCAACTTCAGAAGTGTTCATTGAAGGATGTGCAGGAGTTTGGATCAGATGGGTCCATGTTATGGTTTGGCATTTCTTTAACAGCTTATATGTTAGCACTTTTTTTTTTCTTTTTAAACAGCAAACATATGGGACCCCTTCTCTTTGCAAATCACTTGAACTTGTGCCTTTCCAAAAATCTCATGTTCATATTTCTGCACCAGTTAAACTTTCCATGTTGTGGTTCATGGGACATGAGAGCCTTGCCCTATAATTCAAGTAGCCTTATTGGTGTTAGTGCTTGGGGAGGTTTACTACTGAATCTAACCTGTGCCCTTCGAGAGTGTGCCAAGAACGTATTGCCAGCAAATCAGAGCTCAATGAATTAATAAAGACAGGCAGTTAGAGGAGAAGCAGAGCTGACCTCCTCTGCAGCATAGGCACCCCAGATGTTTCTGATAACTGAGTGTGCTACGCTATGCTGGGAGAGCATATGTGGAAATAGAATAAAATTAAAACAATGGGAACCAAAATGGAAAAACAGTGCTTTTCAACCCACCCACAGGAAGACTTTTTTTTAATGCAAGCAGTTATATGCTTGTACTCTATCAACATAAAAATCAGTGTTCATGGAACTTGAATAATAAGTGGTAAATGGTATTATTAGGTACTGGAGCCTAAAATTCCATGGTGCCACTTCTGATGGTTCCATCATCCCAATTCCACAACCTTTCCTCAAGCTAGTCCTTCCAGAGTTCCGGGACTATAGCTGTTTATGGTTTGGCTGGGGATGATAGAAGCTGAGGTGCTAAGTGTGACTTCCATATAACATGCTGATTTAAACAACTTTCTAATCTTATATTTTGATGGGTTGCCTTCCAGACCACTGCACACATGCCCTAGGTCCTCCCAACACATTATAACAACTGAGTTCAGTTCACACAACTTACCAGCCTTAATGTGGTTGGCTTGGCTTTGGCTTACCATGTTTTGTACACTCAGCCACCGTGCTTCACAAACCATAATTTATATCTAAATGCTATGTGTAGAACAGACTGCCAGTATGAGAAATGAGTAATTCCTCTGTGCCAGAATACAAAAGAAATCTACCCTTCGTATAGGAAAGCTTTCCTTAGTCTTCAAGATATTTTTCCTCCTTGGATAGAGAGCAGCTTCAATGGTCAACATTTAAATCCCAGGTTCCCATAAATTTCAGTCCTGAGTTTTACCATGCTACTCCAGTCAGTTGGGTGTATGTATTCATTCCACTGTTTATTCTATTTCCAACTTTAGCCCATAGTGAATGGGAATGGCCTAAAGACATCAAGGAGAATATTTCTTGTTGGATAAAAAGTTTACATGGATAAAGGATGGTTATCATGGAATAAACATTCAGAAATAAAACTTGTCTGCACAGATATATTATGGAATAAAGTATTTTTGTTCCTATGCTTCCTAGGGAAATAAATTTGCTATCGAGGCCGGCAGCTTTGCTAGTGGTGAAACACTGCTTTACTGAGAATATGGAGCTTGGAGTTCTCCTTGGGTTTAAGAATTTTCTGAATGGTGTGGGAGTGGGCAAATCTGTTTTTCCTTAGAACTGCCCAGCAATTCTTTAAATCTCTTAAATTTGAGATACTGTATAATGAAAGCTCCCAAAGGAATGAAAGCTAGATGAGTTAACAGCAGAATAGCCCTGTTCATCCATACTAGGCTCCCCACATGTAATTCTAAAGATCAGAGAGCAAGGTTAAAAGCAATCTGTCTATAGAAAGGGCTTGTTTGTTTTTTGCTTCTGCTTCTGCTCACTGAAAATCTTTTGCATGGAGTCAGGAATAATCCTATGCCTACTTCACCCTTGTGGTAAAAATAAATATAAATATAAACCAATGCTTAATAGCAGTTTCAGAAAAGAACAGGAAATTAATCTATTTAATGCTGTCGGAGTAGAATATCTACTTATACATATGGAAACTATAAGTGAATAACATTAGTGGACTTTCTTTTAGTAAAGGGCATGGGATAGCTAATAGAATATTTTACTTTAAAATGGATGATACCATGACATTGAAGAGACTAATTTAGGACTTTTAAAAGTAGATTTTGAAATGGTCTTCTTGATGAGGTATCTCCAGGTCACAATTTCTTCATCCAGACTTCTTTTAGTTACCTTCTGTTAGTCTACCTTCTACCCAATGCGTCTTTGCTGTCACAAGGTAATGCCAGCATTGTCTGTTGTAAAGTTACCTCCTCATTCTAGAGATATACTATCCTTTAAAACAGGAGAATGCCTGCTGTGTTGCACAGGGAGAAACACTTTTGCATTCTTTTTCAGTCGGAGATTAACTAATCCATCTATTCTCTTCTGCATGCAGACTTGCTGGAACATGTATGAAGGAACTACTGATCAGCTGGTGGTCTTGAAAAGTGCAGGTCACTGGATATGTTGATGAAAAGCACAGATATGCCAATGAAGACCCTGATGGGGCTTCGTGTTACAGGTGTAGTAAATGTATGGGCAGCATAGTGGCCAGACCTCCAATTAAAGCTGAGAAGATCAGAATGGTGTAGGTAGCATGTTCCAGGTGTACAAAAGGATAGATTGCCATAAAAGCCTGAACATTTCCCCTATCCAGTAATTGAAATACTTGTATTGGGGTGGACAACTAGTGACATTCCAGATGTGGCTGTACGACAACTCTTAGTTTTAGCAATCTTGGTAAAGAGTGAAGGGTGCTGTTGGCTGGAGTCCCGAAGCCCCTTCCTTACAATAGCAAGAGATTGCACATCCTGCCAATGTATGCTTTCTTTAAAAAAAGCAATTGATTAATTTCATAAGAGTGACCAAAAGCAATGAAATATTGTAAATGTACTAGGGAAGTACTGCCGCTGTAACAAAAACAAGAGTACAATTGCAGAAAACTCATAGAAGTTGAGGAGATAGAATTATATACCAAATACACATGAAATTTCAGAAAGTTAGAACTGGCCCTCCTGCCTTTGCTTCTCCATTTAATCATTATATTCTTCAGGGTTTTTTTAAACTTTCTAAATAGGTTTTTATTCTGCTCCTCAAATTTTTTTTTTTCTAGGATAATTTCATTAATCATATAGAATACCTGCACACATATGTATTATATGCATATCCAATTGCATCAGTTATATATATATATATATATATATATATATAACTGATCAAGTTCAGTAGTGAAGAAACCTCACAGGGGTTTCTGCTTTGGGCAGCTGCCATAGACCTAGAATTCGCCCTTCTCTTTGAAATGGAAGGGTCTGGGTGTTTTAGAGTATTAAGGACAAATACCTCTAAACTCAAAGGTGATTTAGAATGCATTACTAATTAGTAGTTCTATTTCCACATTGCTTAGCAACAGATATAGCTAAGGAAATTTGTAGTGGCCTGCTTGTGCAAAGAAAGGAAAGGTCTAGCATATTTTCTTTCTGGGACATATCGTGTGTTGTGTGTAATGAATATGGAAGTACATATATAGCGAATTTCAAATGCTTTATCATTTAAATCTATGTGGTTTGCTTTCAGTATATTCCCTCTGCTTTCTTTCTGAACAAAGTGAAGTTTGCCCCTTGCTTAACTTTGCTCATGGAGATACATTCTACCAATATTCTGACCTGCTGTTGTTTAATATTCCCCTAAGTCGTGAATTTCTGAGGGTTATTGTGGATTATTTGAATGGCTGCTGTGCAAGACAATTCATCTTGAACAATCCTGAAAAAAAAAAATCACCCTGATAATCCTGCCTTTAATATGGACAGTCTAAGTTTGGCATACAGAGTATGTGTCTCCCAAAGGGTTTCTACCAAATGAAACATTTGTAGACTTACTGCTAATCCTAGAACTTCTGAGCATAAATTCTAATTTCAGCCCTTCATATAATTTTACTAGTGTTTTTTTTAATGCAGTTATAACTCCAGATGATAACTCGAGATGTGAAGCTGACAATAGTGGCAAATAAAGGGACATTGTAAGAAACAAAACAACAAAACAAAACAAAACAAAACAAAACAAAACAGTTCTGCTCAAACTTTGTTAGAGAAAGGAGAGTTCAGAAGATTTATGGAAATTATTGGCAGTTGGTATTGGCAGTAATTTGTTTATGTATACAGATTGAATACCTATCCTTGTCTTGTGTGTGTGTGTGTGTGTGTGCATGTGCGTGCAGGTCATTGTTGACCCCTGGCAACTGCCTGGACAGGTCCGTGCAGTTTTCTTGGCAAGGTTTTTCAGAAGTGGTTTGCCTTTGCCACCTTCCTTGGGCTGAGAAAGAGTGACTGGCCCAAGGTCACCCAGCTGGCTTTGTGCCCAAGGCAGGACTAGAACTCACAGTCTCCTGGTTTCTAGCCTGGTGCCTTAACCACTACTCCAAGCTGGCTTTCATCCTTGTCTTTGCTGTGACAATTTTTCTGGTGTCATTACAACTCATATTCAATTGGGTTTGGTATTCATTGGAAACCCTTCAAGTTTCTATGTGACTTTTTTTGTTATAACTACATTCCGTGTCTGAACCCCCACTCAGTGATTCTGGGTACATAGGCCATAACAGTTTTATTTTAGTATTTGGAAGAAGAATATCAATTAAATAAAACTGTTCTGTTTCTCTTGGAATTTGGGTCTCATTATATAGCTTGGATTACTTGGAGGAATGTTCTCCACTATTTTGATATGAAAAGTCATTTCTAGATATTTGAAGGGTTATTATGCAAAAATGAAGGAGTGAGAATTGGACCAGAACCATTGTCCTTAAACTTAAAGCACATTAAGCTAAACATTAGGAAGAAGTTCGTGAAGATGAAAACAGTTCAACCAGGGAACAAGTTGGCTCAGAAGGTGGAGGACTCTTTTTTGTCAAGGTTTTTAAGCAGAGGCTGTGAAGCTTTATGCAATGTTGGAGACTTCCCTCTCTTATATTTTAGTTTCAAAGGATTTTAACAAGTTGTTCTAGTATCTCAGGTGTCTCAGAAGTTGAAAATGCTGCTGGTCCAAACAATGCTGTTAAACAAACGTTGTAACTGTAAATATTGCCACTGAGTTACATCTGGTAGATGATCTTTATCTCTTAACAGAGGATAGGTTAAAAATTCATCTTCATCATCTATCATTTGATCCAAAGTCAATATCCCCGCTTTCATCCAATTTTTCCATATTACCATCTTTTTCCCAATTTTTAATGTTGGGTTTCCCCATAAAGTCAATTTAGTGTGGGAAAAAGGATGAAATCTTTTTATTAGATATTACATTCCATAGCTCTCTAAGTGACATAATTAATTCCAATTATACTAAAGTTCCTTTGTATTTAGATCCTAATACTGTCCATCCAACCAAAGGCGCTAGAGGGGCCGTGGTGGCTCAGTGGTTAAGACGCTGAGTCAGAGGACCATTAAGGTTGGCAGCTCGGCAGTTCGAAACCCAAGAGCATGAGCTACGTGATGGGGTGAGCTCCCGTCAACTTGCCCAAGCTCCTGCTAACCTAGCAGTTCAACAGCATGCAAATGCAAGTAGATGAATAGGCAGCACTTTGGTGGGAAAATAACAGGGACATGAAAGGAGCCGCCTCAGGTGTCCCCCTGGCAACAGTGACATCACCAGCAAATCCTTCCAATACAGAAGCGCCTTGGTAGGTGCTTCTGACACGAAAACAAACAAACCAAAGGCGCTATATATGTATATTCCAAAGTAGCCCAAATTGGAAAGTTAACACCAATTGTTGGCTTCCAGTATTTAATACTTGACAATAGGTAAGCTTAGCTCCAGATCTGGAAAACCAAAGAGACTTCCCTCTCTTGTCTTTATCAAATGCTCACATCAGGACAGGAGAGAATCAGTTAAGTCAGCTCCCCTTCTAGACAAAGTACACAATCAGGCATTTTGTACCTGGATTTAGGATGAACAAATGGAAAGGAAGACAAGGAGCCCCTGCCATGAGTCCCTTCCCAACCTGGGTTGTCTATGCTGACTGGGAGCACTGGAAGGCACCAGAGTAGCCAAGTTATATTAGAGGATAATTTCTTTTGGCAGAGTTGTGATGATGAGCAGGAGTCTAAAACTGCTGGAATTCCTTCTTCTGCACGTTTTAGTGAAGGGAGAGAATTTCACTTCTTCACATTATGATACATAGGAATCAATATTTTATAGGAAACATTTCAATATTGTGTTTCTTCATTTTGGCAACATAGCTGGAAAGGGATCACAGGAATGTCATTCCAGAATCATTTGCAGATTTTCTCCAGTGAATACCGCTTGATTTTGTCTGCACGATTGCAGTTCATTCCCTTATGATTGGCTGTATGAATTGCATACTATTCTTCTGATTGGATTTGCTCGTAGCTATCCAATGCCATACAAAGGGCAGGTTGAATGACAAGTTGAATATACAATGTAACATTTCTGCAATGTTGGATACTTAGTCATCCAATTAGGAGTGCAAACAATAGCACATAACTCATAAAAAGTAATGAACACAGCACAAATTTTGACTTCTATATTCACTTCTCTGTCTCTTTCTGTCTCAGTCTTTCTATATATATACACGGAGAGAGAGAGAGATTTTATCCATTCCATCAACTCTTTTCATTTTGTTTTTTGACTGGAATGGCTCATATAATTAACAAAGCTTGTGAACTGCAGAGTTGAATGCAAAACGCATCTGAATTAAATAAATTACAAAAAAGAAAAAAGTTCACCTACTGCATAATGAGTAAAAAAAAAAGTTCATATACCTAGCTTGGATTTGGTGGTTATGCTGAACTCAGCTGAACTAAAGGAGGTACAGCTAACATGCCAAAACTTCCTATCAAAAGATTGCTCCTGCATTTTGGGGAGCCAATCCATGCCTGAGCAACAAACGGTCCTGTTTCCTTGTGTGAGCAAACAATGTGGGCGTTTGACTGTACAAGTTCTAATGTATTCTGAGTGCATAAGTACAAGTCCCATTGAGGACCATCTTTTCAAATGGTGCTATTTGCATGGGAAATTTTAGGAGTCACTAGATAAGCAAATAGGCACTATGAATCTCCACTTCCTAACTAAGTAACCGTTAACATACATCTTCCCTCCTTTAGTCCACTAAATAATTATTCTGTTTTCACAGATGGGAAAACTGAGGCAGAGTGATTAAGCAGCTTGCTTTCAATTCTTGTCTGAACTGGGATTTCATATGTGAAGTCTGGTCTCCTGGTCATCTGTACAGACTACTAAATCCACAGATTTCTATATGTTCCAGGTAAGAAAATGGTGCTTTGTGTTGTGCTAATAGTGTATGGTATACCCTGAGTTGATTAGGCTCGGGATTCAGTATCTGCCTTGATTGTCCAATTAGAAGATTAAATATGTATTTCCAGACATACAGTGCTTTCTCTTCTTAAAAGAAATCTCTAGAAAAAGTATCCAGAACTGCTTACTCCTTAGTGAGGAATACAGAACTAATTTTCTGATGCAGCTGTATTCAAATACTGAGGCAGAGGGTGGGGGAAAGAGAAAGTTAACCTCTAATGGTTTGAGAAGTATCTCTCTTTTTTTTTTACTTCTTAAGGAAAAAAAAGTGTAGTCAGAGAGAGAAGCTGTATGCTAAGATTTCCTTTTTGATTTAAAACACATCCCTATTTTGTGGAGCTTAGGCTATTAGCAAATACTCTGAATGTGACTACAAATACTTAACTGTACATGTTGGCTTAGACAGCAAAACAAATCAATCCTGATTTCCAGGTGGCTTTCAAATGGCATTACTATTGTTTCTGTATGTATATTAGACATGGACAGTACATGGATATATTAGATGGATGGATAGATAGATCTTTCCTTTTTCTGAAAGTCTGGGGACTTTAAGATGTTCATAACAAAAACACAAAATTCTTACTCATCTGTACCGGACCAAGTTAATGCTATAAAATACAGTATGTCCATTAAAAATGAGAATCTCTCAGAAAAAAAGAGAGGTGCGGAATTCTAATTTATCATTTATAAACAATAATGCTTTTCATTATTACTGTCTATCGATGCATAGAGATTGAAACTCAGATTTTTAAGAACCCAAACAAAAGAAATGCTAGATCCATTTCTCCCCATTCACTTTTATTTAGAAAACCCCGTTTTTGAGAGAAATTTGGATTTTTCTTTTATTGAAATAACAAACCAAGGGAAATGCTCATCCATAAGGCATACACTGTTATGTGTCTGAAAAAGTGGTTTGAAGACATCATGCTGGAAGACAGTTCTCTGACGCTGCATATGTGGACATTATGGTTTCCTGACAGTTTGAAATGGGAAATACAGAGAAACTTAATTGTAAGCCCTAAATCTAACATACGATTATTAAAAAATTGATCCTTTCTACCAAAAAACAAACAAACAAACAAAGAGAGGGGGAAAATTGATACTCTTTACCTACCTAAAAAAGAAATTAAGTATCTACCCCACAAAGTGATACAACAGCAGCATAAATAAAGAAATGGGGTAGATGTGACACAGAAAGCTAAAAGGCTTGTTAAAAATGACATTTGCGCATTTCCAGTAATGTGCATAAAGATTCTGTCCAGGGAATAATTCTGTTCCACCCCCCTCTCACCCCCACACACAAGTGAGGAATCTCCATTCTTATAGATTAACAGTTTGAGGAATCATGTTTTTTTACCCCAGTTTAGACAGGATTGTCTTTCAATATCTTCTTCAAAGTTGTGAGACAAATATGAGTATTGTGGAATGAAGGGTTGTAGCTTATGAATCAAACTGAGTTCACAACTGGGATTGTTAGCCTGGCAAAGAGACCCTGCAAATAATCTATTAGTAAACTAACAAGGAGGCAAGTCCATAAGCAGTCAGGCCCACCTTCACTCATTCATCAGGTTGCCTAGGCTGATGGCTTGGGCAGAGGTAGAAGCTTGAAAGAATGAGGAGAGATCCTATCATTCCCCTAATAGCATATTGATATGGTAAAGTCATGCCACCAGCTCTTCCTTTCGGTTGGTTTACTGAATAGGTAGAATGTTCCTCTGGAATTCCAAATTAATATTCCTTCGAACTTATGTAAAGACTTTCAAAAAGAGCTTCAGAGTAGTTTTCCTCTTTCCCTCCCATCTGCAATTTACTGTCTATATTTAACTATGTGTGTACAGATTGTAAGGAAGGCATGAATTCACTTCAGTTGGGTGATAACAACACAGTTATATGCTGCAAAGGAATAAACCATAATTACTTAAATGACACTTTTTGCAAAACATTAATCTTTGTGCAAATGGTTCTCTTTTCAACAGATTGTGTGTGTGTGTGTGTGTATGTATGTATACACACACACACACACACACACACATACATTTCGTTCTGTCTGTCTGTCTGTGTTTTCTGTGCTGTATTATTAATTCT
The DNA here is from genome assembly GCF_035149785.1 of Candoia aspera. Taxonomy (NCBI): domain Eukaryota; kingdom Metazoa; phylum Chordata; class Lepidosauria; order Squamata; family Candoiidae; genus Candoia; species Candoia aspera. The sequence goes on along the minus strand of NC_086163.1, from coordinate 15,633,961 downwards.
ATTTCAGCCATATCAGACTGATGTGTGAGAAAAAGGAGAGAAAACTGTAACCGTTAAAGTCTTGCTCTTTGTTTCTCTATGACCCCAGCAATCTCTTTAGCAAGCTATGGTTCACTAAACTGGCACACAGCAGCATTTCTGCAGTGGAAAAATCATAAACCAGATGGAAGCTTTACATTTTTGTTTAGTTTTTAAGAGCAGTTTTTATAACATCGCTTAAAATCATTCTGATGCATCATTCTGTTTACACTTAAGACTTTGTAGCTAAGATGTTTACACTACAGAGAATGTTTTAAGATATTTTATAGTTATGATATTTAGATAATTGGCAAGAAAAAAGATAGTTTGTTGAGATTACAGTGATGCTGGTAACCGTGAAGTAACTTATGAGACTCAATAAATATGTCCAGTTCAGTGGAAAGTACAAACTCAGTTAAAACAAAACAACACAAGAGGGAATGTCTTTTTAGTGAAATCATTTCCTTTTCTTAATCAAAAGATGACAACCACAGCTTTAGAATTCCCATCTGTAACACACTATCCCACGTATCTGTTTATCTACTGAGAGATTTCATTTAAAAATATCTACATATAATTGTTACAGTTAAATATGTTGGTGAAGTGTTTAAAAAAAAAGTCTCATGTGAGTTGTGTGCCAAACTGGACAAAGTTAATTCTTTGTGGAATACCTAAAACGATCAAAAGCCAGCCTGCATAACTTCTGTTTAAGTACTTCATTTTCATATGAATGCTGCTTCAATGTTTTAATGAAGAATGCATTTCTTCTGAGCATCTGGTTTTGGGGCTTTTCTTAATGCATTAATCAAAAACAATAACTTCTTTTAACTTTTGTAAAGTGCTCTGAGGAGAAGTATGAAATAATCTGTGTGTGGGCTTCAAATGTTGGGAATGCAAACATTTCACAATAAACATGAGTAAATGAAAGTACTTGGCCAGATATGCTGAAAGATAGTACATGTTGGGTTAATTAATGCATACTCCATTAAAATAAACCTTGCTTTCAAGATCTGACCAATAAAAATCATTAGTATATTTGGATCAGATGTGCTGAAGGATGGTTTTTTTTTAATGTATATGTTAAACTTTTGCAGAGAGGATTGTCCTTGAAAAACCTAAAACCAAATTAAAGTCAAAGTGTTCCATTACCTCTCTGTCCTCTTTGTGTTTTCAATATAGTGATATGATGAATTATTCCAGTTTTATCTGCTGTTCCTGGAATTGATTTAGTATTGATAGCCTTAAATTTATCATTTTAAATGTGCAAATCACAGTTATGCAGGCAGCAAGTTATGTAGTTTCAGACATTGTTCTCCTCCAGAATGTACTGTCTGATTATATCTATAATCAAATTACTCTACTGTTGTATTTTTTAATCAAAAAAGTGTTTATCTTTCCTGATCTTGAATATAACCATTTTAGTGGTAATCTTATGTTTTTTAAAAAAGTGTTCCATGCTGGCTGTGAAATCATCCATGTAGCTGAGCATTTACTTTATTTACACATTTTTTCTTGTCATCATCTAATTAATTTCATTTTAACTTATCTACATAAAATAGAGAATTTGCATTAACCTGGCCACACCAGCTGAATAGTGTCAAAAGTGTTCATAACACTTTCAAATAAAGATATTCAAGTTAAATACTCCTGTAACACATAGGCAAGTCTGGTTACTTTCAGAAACAGGTGATCCACAGCAATAAAAATGACAAGCTTCTGGGTTATAAGTGTGTGTGTGTGTGTGTTTTAAAAAAAACCTAATGTCCTTAGGCAAAATACTGTATTGTCCCCTAACCCATACTTTTTCAACCTGGTACTCTTCAGATGTATGCCAAGATGTGTAGAGAGGATCAAGTCGGGAAACTTTGCTTCTGCTAAGCTGTCTCCCTACTTGAAAAGTGGTAGAAGCCTTAATAAGACCTTTGTGTCTATTGTTGAAAATTATCTTTCATGAAGTACTGTTGGGGCCAACTTGATGGATATCATAATTTTGAATCGAGTATGGAAAGAAACAGGAAGTTAGCACAGAAGGAAATGGTTTAGTGTAAATTGTTTAGTGTAATCAAATAGTGAGAGCCAGGGAGCATTCTGCTGCTGTCTTTCTCACTAATTACAGTATCTGAACATTGTTCCAGGACAACCTCCTGAATGGTATGATATAGCCCCCAGAATTATCTTGCTATCTAAAAACAGTGGCAGGCCAAGATTTGTATCTGATTATTCATATACAGGCCAACTCTGTTCATATAACTTGGGCTTCCATTCCTAAATTGGCTTGACCAGTAGCCATTTGTACCTTTGTCTTGTCTGATTTAAACTCAAGTTTTTGGCCTGCATTCATGTATCATTTCATCTAGTTGGGCTGCTGTCAGTGGCCCATGATATTTTGATTCAATTATTTCTCTTGAAACAGTATATTAATGTTCTAAGAATGATATCCACCTGAGAGCTTGTTTATTTATTTAATTAACTAATTTAAAAGATTTGTATGACTGCCCATCTTAAAACACAGCTCTGGGCAGCTCACAAGGATTAAAACCTTTGTAATTCCTAGGAAAGAATTAGTTAAAATATTAAATATGAAATAACTTTCTGAAACAAATCTTGGACCATACAAACAAGCCATTATGTTTAAGAACTATTCAATGGTAAGAAGCTCATGTGGTTGAGAAGGGAATTTGGCTAGGTATAAAATACATGATTATAGAGTAGCTAGATTTTATTGTTATGGTCATTTATGTTTTTTTTAAATAAATAATAGGATATTTTAGAACGAGAAGAGAATAAGATTGAAGACAATGGCACCTTTGTGTCCAAGAAACTGAACAATGAATTGTCTTTCTTTGGACAATCAGATACTTGAAACTTACATGAACAGTGCTTCGCCAAAAATAAAAAAGAACTTTCCCCAAGCTTATGATCAAATTTTAACCAACTTATTGCAAGCTTATTTAGAAGCCAATAACAAATATACTTGTTGTGTTTTGTTTTAATATGATGCTTGTTTTAATAAAAAAAAAATTGTGATAATATAAACAGCATACACCATCACTACAGATTTTTGGTTTTATGAAATGCGTTCCTTATATCACAAGACTGGAAAGGTTTAGTCTTAGTATTATATTTAAAATCACAAAGACCACCATCTACAGTTCATTTTTAAAGAACAGAAATGTTTATTCCACTAACGTTGCTCCATAGTAATTGGTTTGTAGTTTGCAACCAGTGTCAGACTGGAGAAATAAACTGTAGGGGAGTGGTAAAGAAATATGTAAATAATGGGTAGGAAACCAGAAAAACTAACTGAAACTATACAGATTCAGTATATTGTAGCATTGATCAAAATAGTCTGAAGTTCCCCAAATTCTGAATCCCAATGATATCTAAATATTTCACTGAGGGATTGGGGAAAGATGACATTTTTGGAAGAAAAAGCGATGTGGTTTTCCTCAACCAGGTTTCTTGCATAAGACACTAGAGCAGAGGAATCCTTCCAGAATAGATGTTGATGATGATGATGATGATGATGATGATGATGATGATGATGATGATCATCATCATCATCCTGTGTTTGCCTTCAAGCTTACAATAAAAAATGATGTGACAGAAAAGAGAAATGGCATGGAGATGATAAAAGGACTGTTCAATGATATAATGCAAACAAGCCTTCCACAGCTGGTGCTCCTCTGAGGTATCCAATTTCAGCCCCCAGTATTCCCCACCTCCATAATCAATGCCGAGGCTATGTCAGAATTTGGGGAGTTGACATCAAGAAAATTCAGAGGGTACTAGACTTGGGAAGGGTGCTATAAGGACAGCTCTGTTTTGCCAGTTCCTAGGATGAAAGACGGCAAATGGGGAAATGCCTCCTCTTGTCGTTTCTGCCATCAGCTGTGCATACAACGTTGAGTTCCTTGGAACATTGTTTTCGAAATGGCAGAGGTGGGAAAGGAACCTGGTTTTTAAATGTCAAATTTGGCAAGTGATTAAAGTCATAAAAGTAACTAATAATCCTCCTGTGGGAACTAAACAACAGTAAAAATGGAGGTCTGAAAAATGTCCACTGTATATGAACAATAAATATTGGTTGTTTTTCTTTAAAGCATTGCATTCATTTTGGGTTGCATAGTTCCCACTGATTTGAACAACAGTAGGGTAGCTAAGATTCCTCCCCTCTAATACGTACCTTGGAAATACTATTGACAAAAAAAAGGTCTTTCTGAGAGCTAAAAGTCAGGGCATGGAGAGCTAATTCTCAGCCTCTTTTATCTAAACCATTCTCCTTTATTATTATTGTGATTGGTAACTACCTTCACGGATACAAAATTTCTGATAGCAGATGGCTCTTTAATGCAATCCAATGGATTGGAGGCAAAGCGAGACACATTTGGACTGGAAATAACTCACTGTTTAAAAGGAAATTTTGAGGATAATCAACCCTAAGATGATGTGTATATTTCTGCTTCTCAATAGGTCACAGAGAGTGAAGCAACACTCCCTTAAGGCATTATTGGGCAATGCTTACTGAGTTAAACCTCCTGCTAATTATTTAAATAGAAAATGCTCATCATTGAATGAATATGGTAATGGATTGGGAGAAGTGACATCACTAAAGGGCAGTGGACCTCTGATCTCATTGTTGTAACTCCTGTTGAAAAGGGAAATAAAAATTGGCCTTTAGAGTCAGCACAAAGTGGGCAGTCCTTCAAACAGAGCCTCCCTCCCCCTAAAAAAAATAAAGGTCAAAGAAGGATATGAGGATCCAAATGGAATCCAGATCTCCCATCAGTTTTCTTCCCAGTCTTCTGAGGTATGGCTTGGGAATAGAACACATTCTTGGTGTCCTAGAGATGCACTTTCAATTGGTGTCAACGATATTGGGGTAGAGGGAGACACAGGATCTGACAATGAAAGGTAACTTCCAGTGCTCCTTCTGCTAACACAGAAACACCATATGGACATCAAAGCTTGTGTTGGAGCTTTGGCATAGGCAGTTTTAAGGTAATTTCTTAGTGTAAAATATTAAATGGTTGGGAAAGCTTTTTTAATTTCACATTTGGTTAAAAAAAAATCAATCAAACCACTTGGCATTCTGTCAGGTCAGGTTTCTGTCATCATATAAAGTGGGATGTCTGGTAGACATTTTATGTACAATGTCCATTTTTCATGATTTCTTTAATTAACAGCCCCCACTTTATATTTTGACCTGCACTTGTTTGAAAGAATTGCCAATTCTCTCCTACCGAATTACATCTAATGAACATAGTTGCATGCTATCAGATATAGCAATTGATCATGTTCAGATTTCTATGTTTTTAAGCCTGCTTTGTTGGAAACAGCTTTTGTGGTTTAGTAAGCAGGTGAAATCAAAAATCTCATTTCATATCTGACATTAATAACTTTCGGGGGAATGAACATTGGCATTTATGTGTGGACCCAAATCGAGCCCAATGTCCTAGAAGCACAAGGTCAGCAGACAATGCTACTAACTAGATAGGAAAATAAATCATGCATAATGCAGAAATTCTACCTTACATGTTAATTAATGTGTGCAATCAATTACTGATGTTACAATATGAGAAAGAAACTGGTTGGGAATGGGGTAATAAAAAATACCTATAGATTTATCTGCTGCTCCCCCCCCCCCACATTTAAACAAATAGTCTTCAAGCCCTGTGGATGCTGTGTTGAGACATGCTTTGAATAATAAGCATCATAAAATCTAATCAGATTTATAAGAGGAATTGATTGTTGTGGCAGGAAGAGAGGGTAGAAAATAAGCTGAAATTTAAGTGTTAATTTTTATGCTAATCCACAGTAGCTTCATATGAAGCAATTTTGTTCTGTGCCACAAATATAAAATTGTCCCTTGCAGAGAAATGTCAGCTTGGTAGACCTGAAAGCAGTAATTTATTAGGTATGTTTCTATTAGTATGTGTCACAGTTGTTAGCAGGCAATACACACAATGAGGCTTCATACTTCTCCTCCAAGTCTCCGAATGTTTCAGCTCAGTGGTTAGAACGTGGGGCATTAATACATTATCATATACAGGGTGGTCTGTGCCCTGTGGACAAAAGGCTATTTAATACAATTTAATGTCGTTCTGAGAAGAAGGGGAAAAAATAAAGACAGGGAATAAAATGGCATCTGTGTGTTTCACAGTGCACTCATGCAAAAAACCCTCAGTTTAAGAGGTATGACATTTCTGCCAAGAGAAAGAATAAAACTGGGGCATTCCCCCCCCAACCTGTTCCCTACTGCAGTATTTTCTAAATGCTATTAAGTGATCGATTTACACAGGCACTTGATGATGTCATCCATAAGGAGCAGAATGCAGATGACAGCAAAATACGGGTGACAGTGACCTTGTTTCAGTATCCTTGGAACTCTGTCAGATTTACTTCCAGTGTATGGTTTCAAAGAATGTACTTTTTGGACAATATCTAGTTACTGGGTAGTGAATTAATAGAGTTAAGGGTTCTGATGCAATTCTCAATATAGGTCAATTACATGCAGCAACATCTGCTCTGTCACGATCATTTGCATAGAGCATTCATATGTTAATGATGCCTCTTTTTACTCAAGTCATATATTTAAAAAAACAAAATTTGCATATCAGTTTGGATCAGTATATTACAAGCAATTTATCATCTTCTCATTCTTGTTATGAGTTAAGGGGGTGGGGAATGAATATATGTGTGTGTGTGTGTGTGCGCACACACACACACACACAATATGTCCATGCACACATGGACACTTTTCTTGAGTGATGGCTGCTATATTTGAGTATGCCTCTGATTTATACAAGAAACCCCTTAGTGGGAAAGCTTCCATTTTAAAGCCGCTTAAAGCCTTATAAATCAATAATGACACAGATGGACTGGTGATAATCTATTTAGAATGCCTGATAGCAAATATTGTTGTACAGATGATTAGAGTAGTAACTGTTTTAGCAGCAAGCCTCTCTTCTCTTTGTAAATGGTAAGTTTGAACCAAAAAAAAAAGTGCACTTAATGTCAGAAAATCTTCTTGCTGAGTCTGGATTGCAAAGGGGGGAAAACATGAAGAGAAGAACAAAGAGACTTTCCATCTCCTGCCAATATAATAATATCAATTCCTGTTTCTTTAACAAAACAGGCCCTCTTAATGGAATTGTGACTTCAGGTGTAAATAGCATTAAAAGCTGCTTTTTTGCTTCTCTTTGCCCTGATCTAGCACAAGGCGGGAGAAAATAAAGTGGAGGTTGTCAGAAGTGGCAGCTGCTTGGAATCCTGATAAATATAAGCTTTTATTGATCTGATGAAAATGAACGATCCCAGCGCTATGCAGTATTTAGCTTCTTGTCTACCACACGTCACCACTGGCCTTGCTTTAGGATAGATTTTCATTCTCATACCCCAGATTTGATTTCATCTTTAACCTTTTCCGTTGAATTTCCTTGACCTCTGCATATTGCTGTGATTTGACAAATTTGTTACTTTTCACTTTACATCATTCCTTCCTTTATTTTCTTTTGTGATAGGGAACTGGGACGCCCCCTTGGCAATCTGTCAGTGCCAAGCTCGGCTGCATCCTTTCACTGAGTGATTGCTAACCAGACTGACAGTCCTTAAAACAAGTATGCAGTTAAGCTGCTAAGGTAAGATATGCTTGCATTCTTTGCTGAATACCGTCTCCTCTCCCTGTTTTCCTGTCATATCAAGACCTCTGGATCCCTGCTTAACAAGACTCTTTCATAGTCTTCATTCGGAGAAACCTCTAGCTTCTAGGTGGTACTGGCAAGGGGAGAAACTTGACTCCTGAAATTTCAGTGGTAAAGAGAACCCTGGCTTGTTCTTTCTAACAGAAAGTAAGCATGGTGGCCAAAGTTCTGTAGCAAAATCTTTACTTGAAACTGAACATGGTAGCAGGTAGGTGTTGCTCCAGTGTGCCCATATGTTGGCTGCCTGATGCATTTGCAAGGTTTGGATTCACTGTGCGCAGTTTAGCCTCTCAAGCCTCTGGCAGATCTCAAGGATCTGGAAATTGGCTGATTGTGGTGTGCACACTTTTGTTCTGCAGTCATCCTTTAGGACTTACTGATGGAAGGAAAGTTTGTAAATGTTCAGGAAGTTTCTTGGAAGTCTCAGAGGAGCACTGGAGATGAACCATCCATGCTACTAGGTGCCTCCCTAACTAAATGTGTATTGCCTAGTTTGTATGCATGGGAATGATGAACTCTGCCAACTGTTTCTAGTTCTTATTGATCCAGGGAAATCTTCTAAAATGTATTCCTACCATAGGCTATCAGTACATTTCTGGTAGTAACATTTACCAGGATGACCCATAGCCACAGCAGGTCCTTGCTGCCTTCCTCCTATTCAAATACATATACAATGGCCTAAAATCCTGGAAAATTACAATAGTCGGTCTTGTGCATGTCGAGTTAAATTATGCAGCCTGTAAAAGTGGGCTTTCTTGGCAGACAGGTTAAATTTTAGGAATAGACTATGTCTAACTCTCCTTGAGGTATAGTAAAATGTTCTACTTGTGAGGACCTCTGCTGTTAGTTTGAGTAGTTTTTGATACAACCAAATCAAAATGAAGATTGGAAATAGCTTTTCTGAACGCTGGAGCCAAAGTCATAAATTATTCTGCCCCATCATTCGTTCATATAGTAAAACCATAGCTCTTTGCCTGACGTTACTGAAATAGAGAAAAAGGAAAGTTAAAAATAAAACGAAACATTTAAATCTTTGCTGTGGATAACCCTCAGATGATAATCTAGCGAAGTTGATAAAAGCCGCTATCAATTATGGCTTATTACTAATTGATTAAGGCATTATTAATAAACTTTAGGGTGACGACGACCTCACGGACCTTAGATGAGTGGACCTTTAAGAAGGAAAAAAAGATGAGTCTGCGAGCAAGGCCTATGAGGTCTTAGAATAAAACTGCTTTAATATCCTTCTATCATCTTTATGTGCACCTCTTTCATTTGAAGCCCAGAGATCTATTCATCAGACCTCATGGGCTGGTGAGTTCTCAAGAGGACAAGCAACACAACTTCAAACTATTCCCTGCATGCCACTTCATGGCATTGGTTTCTGCACTGCTGTGTGTGATTCACTCCTTCTTGTTAGGCACATTTCAGTCTTGAAGGAAACTAATCCCTCTTCATATACTTAACTTCAGGAAACTCGCTGGAATTAACACTAAATGATACTCCTGTATTAATTTACTAACTAGACATTAGTGGTAATTCATAATATTATCAGCAGTATGCTTCTAAAACAATTACAGGGGTAACAGTTTATTTAACTACACTGTGTTTTGGAGGGCAGTCTTTTAATAAGGTACATGTTTAGCTCCCTACAGTATGCCAAACCAGTGATCTCAACTGCCAATCTGCTTGGACTGGAAGATTGTTTCCATTGCTTATAAGGTTGAAAGATTATGTGCCAAGCAGGGGAACTGTTGTTTTGTATTTTCACCCTCTTGGGAAGTAAAACACAGATAAGGGAGCAGTTCTGGGGTGGGATAAGTGCTTCAAGCCCCCATTGCCCCTTGTGCACCATCAGATCTCTGCTAATGGGAGGAATGTCTCAAGAAGCAGGAACAATTCCTGTAGATCCATTTGGTTTTGCTTTGTTTTTTCCCCAAACCATGCTTTATTGTTGTTGTTGTTGTTATTATTATTATTATTCTGTCAATGATAACATGGAAGCGTACACCTGGGTTTTTGGGAGATACTGGAATGGCAAAATTGTGGTCCTGTCGTTTCTGAAAATGAGTATGTGCTTGGAGGAAGATGGGAATTTTATGGAGGAGCACCTAGATGACTTTATACAGAAAGTTTGAAAGGAGTTTTCTACCTTAGTCAGAAATGAACACCATGCTCATTCAACTTCTAGTCAGCATTGTTAACAAACCCAGACAGCTTGTTCTGCTCCTAACAAGGCAAAGTCAGAGGCTGTGACTTTTTCTTGGCTTATGACAAGTTCCTAGTTCACACAAGATGAGCCACAAACAGGGTTTTGTTTGTTTGTCTTTTTCATTTTGCCTGATGGTTGGGGAAACACAATGCACAATAATGCACAGCCCATTCCCAGGTAAGTCATAGTTTTGGTTTTCTGTGGATGCATCCATTATATTTTGCCACCATGAAAAGCACAGTGCCTACCAGCTGTATAGTTTCTCCCTGAAATTTTTTTCAGGATTATTCATCTATTTATTGAGACCCCACCTTTTCTCTCTAGAGTTCTGCATGGCTTACATCTTGCTTTCATGTTGTCCTTATGGTGGTAATTTGGAAATGAGGTAGATTTAGCTAAAAGATAGCACCAACTATGAGTCAACTCTGTGGTCAAGTGAGAGCTTGAATCTAGGTCTACTGAGTCCAACCCAAGCAGGTTAATGGCTATACTATCAGGACTGAACATTACTGTTCTAAATGATGAAAGTAACCATGTTTTGCTTTGTATTTTTTTTTCTTTTCAAGGAAGTTTAGTGCTACTTCTTACTTTATAAGCTATTTGTTTTTACATAATTTTTCTCTCATTGTAACATTGTGATGCCTTCATTCTTATTTGGCATCTGGGGAACTGATAGAATCATCTGCCCATCACCTGTGGATGGATAACCTTCACCTGTAAAGAGGTGAGGAAACTGGGAATCGTGCTTAATCTTTTGGGCAGGGCCAAGAGTTGCTCAGGTTGAAATGCAGGTCTTATTTATTCAGTTTTTATCCTACCTTTCTACTTGGCTAACAAGAATGAACATACAGGCTATTAAAAAAACTAATTAAAATTAAAATTAATTAGCAATTAAAAGCATGACAAGAGAGATGTATCTTGACAGATTTTCTAAATATAGAGAGAGTAGGGCCCAAAATGCAACTCCCTGAGTGACATAGAAGGTCCTCTCTCACATCCCAAATAAATAAACCTCTGAAATTAAAAGTGTCTTCAGAAAGAGCTCATGTGGACAGAAAGGTTCATAATGGGAGAGCCAGTCCCTCAGACACTCAGGCCTTAAATTGTTTCAGACTTTAGGGTTAACTCCAATACATTAAAATGAATATTATGATTGCTGTACTTCGCACTGCTTAGCAGCCCAGTCAAACCACTTCTGGAAATGCTTTAAGGATAGAATTGTGTAGAGCACATTGCAGTAGTGAGGATGGGATGTAACCAAGGTATGGATAACAATTGCCAAGTTGGATCAGTTCAGGAACAGTTGCATCATTGATGGATGTACCAACCATCATTGAGGACATGTGTTCCATGTCACAGCTCCCATCTGGGAATCGAGTGACAGCTGAAGATCAAGGAATAGTCCCAGACTTTTGGACCACACACCTTGTTCCTGTTTTGTTCAATGTTCTGCAATTCTCTTTGTCTCTGTGCCATCAAATTTGAGATACTTGCATGACTAACAACCATATCCAATATTCCCCTTCTCTTAGAAATATAAATTCTCACGCTAAAAATTTGGAGGCATCAAAGTTTTCATTCTATGGAACACAGGAGAAAAAAGGTCTCAGAAACATGGGGAGTCAGAAGTTCCTTATAAGCCCCTAGCATATTCTACCTCAACACCTCCTGAACTTCCTTCCTAAGCTTACCAACATTTTATATTTTGTTGCTTGAAATGTGCAAACCGGTAATTCCTTTGCCATGCTTTTGGTGTGCCTTGAAATAAAATGTGATTAGCCATTTGAAAATGCAACTTTTCAATGAGGAGTTAATTCAGAATCATATTCTTGCAGGCTTGAAACAAAATTGACCTTGTTGATGTAGTCTGAACATAAGATAAATGCCTTATCTACTAACAAGCAGCAGAACAATGCAGATGTCCCATCCAATAGCATGTGGGGAAGAGGGGTTAGAAAACCTTTCCTTGTGTGCTGCTAAAGTTTCAAAGCTTATATACTCAAGAAACTGAGCAAAAGTAACAGCAGTAGGGATTCTCATATCATTCACATAGAATTTGATTCCAGCTTTTCTTTCTGGCATGATAATCAGAATTAAAAGCAAATATGCACCTCTTGCTAGTAGATACTTGGAGATATTACAGAAGGCCTTGAGATGAGTACCTTCCACAGCTTTGGCCTCAAGCTTCTCTTTCCTTTTGCTAGAGTCTGAATTGCTTGCTTGCAAAGGCCTTTTGGAATTAGGCTAAGAGCCACATATTTCAGAGCCTTGCTTTTTAACACTAAATCAGGGATGATAGAAACAAGCAGGAGCAAATTGAGTGGACAGACCAGATTTCTTAATTCTTCTCCTCATTGTCTTCTCTGTAACCATCCTTGCTATTCTGACCTCTCCTACATTAGACAATTACCATGACCTGAAGTAAGCTGAATATTTTCTTTTTGAAGGAAGGGGGAATATAGTTTCCTCTCTTCTGATTGCAAACTCTGTGATAAAAAGCAAACATTCCCCCCCCACCCTCCAATCTTCCTCAACATACATTCTCATGACCTCAGTAAATTCATTGTTTGCTGAGAGAATCTAGAGTTTTGCTGAGAAATCTTGGAAGCATCTGCTGTACTTGGTATCAGAGGAAGTTTATCTACATTCTTTGCTTTATTTTGGTCTTCCCCCCTCCCCTTTACTTCCCCCCCCCCAATCTCCTTTTCAGTTCCTCTTTCCTCCTTTGCCAAGTTACTACAGTAGGTAACTGAATATGATTCTGTCTACTTTGAATACATCATGGAATGTAATGCTACCCTAGTTTTCACTCAACAGGAACACATCAAGCTAATGAAAATGCTTTTAAAATGACCATTGTTTCTATCACATATTTATGGCATGATAGTGAGTGATATGCCCTTAATGGAAGATACCAGCATGTGTGCACCTGCTCTCTTGAATGTCTATGGTTGGAAGAAGGGAGGGATGCAAGATTGGCATCTTTAGAGACAGTGCTCTAAGTCAGTAGAAGCCTGATCCTTTGCATCTACATCCAGACCCAGACAGACTTGGAAGTAGCAGCACCAGGAAAGGTGCAAATATTCTTTCTCTTATAATGAGGTATTAAATTGACACTTCTGGGGAAGAAATGGTGAACTGAAGATGGCTCTGCTAAAAGTGGAGCTGACGACCATGGTGGAATGAAGAGCAGACAGTTGCTCCTTGTGAGGAGACTGCAAGACAGTGGTCTCTGGTGGGTTTAGAGTTCTGGGAGATGAGGGAAAGTCATCTTTGCTCAAACCATAGTCAATGCCTTTATGGACACTGGGTTCGCATACTTCCTTTTCTAATCACTTTTGGAAATAGCTTGTTAACTTCTTTTTCAGCTATTAGGAACCTTTGGATTGACAAGTTTTATAGCACTGGGTGAGTTTCCTCCAATCCTTAGCAAAAGATGTTTTAAATACAAGTTTAAGAATATTAAAAATTCTTTTTTTGGAATAAACAGCCAAAGGATGATTAAAACACTGATTTTGGAAAGTTACAAATGGACTAAGGGTCCAGATGGATTTGAAATAAGATTTTGGAATTAAATATAAGAATCCTTCCTGTGGGAAAATGCTGTTGTTTTGAATTCTTAAAAAAAAAATGATAGGATGGGACTTCGAAGGTTGGACACTAGAGGGAACCAGAAGGAACTAAAGATTACAATTAAAGGAGAAGAACACTTAAATTTTACTTACTAATACAGAATGGACCAAAATACTTTAACATTGAACATATTGAAGGATATTTGTGAACAATGGACCCAGAAGTTAATTTTAAGAGGGTCTGCCATTATAGATAGACTGTATTTAAAAGATGTTGTGGAAGGGGAACAAGTTTTACTGAACAAGACTGAGATTGATCTGAAAGTGGACTTACAAATGACAGGCTACAAGAATGTTATGGAAAAAGATGCTACATTGGATATACAAATGAAACTGGCTGATGTCTTAATAATTTAAAGGGATATACAAATAACAAACCAAAAGAGCGACCTGGATAACTTTCCCATATTGGATTTACAAAAGAGACTTACTGTATTAAAGTTTTGAAGAATTTTGTGAGAAGGGACAAAGAAAAAATGAAAAGAAATTTAAGTTCTAGTACATTATTTGAAGGGATTAAAGATCAAGATTGTTAAAAGTAAAAGGAAGGAATATAACGTTGGTTTATGTTGTTACTTCTGGTAACCCTTAATGGACTTTGCTGATAAGGACTGAATGACAAGGCTTTAAGTATTTGTTTATTTGTTTATTTATTATTCAAATTTAATTACCGCCCATCTCCCCCAAGAGAGGGCCTCTGGGCGGTTTACAATAAAATAGATTTGTTTTTAAGGATTTGTTTATAGATTTGTTTTTCATCACTATATTCTTATTTTTTCTTTCTTTTCTACTTTCCTATTTTTTTCTTATTTTCTTCACTTTCTATTTTTTTATTCTTTTAGATTTTTAGTTTATATTAATTTTTTCTTTTTAATTGTAATGTTTAATAAAATTATTATAAAAATTAATGAGGTATTAAATTAAAAAAAAACATACCCACCCACCTTTAACTATGACCATATAAATGTTGTTGCTGTTAAGGAAGTGGTCTGTAGCATACAAAGTTGGCACTAGTCACTGAGCACATACTTTTAAAGTAGATTAAAAATACTTCTATAGTTAATCTGCAGGAGAATGGAGCTCTTTTTTTAATCAAGGATAAACACATGCCATTTTGATCCTTAATTTGTGTGCTACAGATTGGTGTTTGTAAATATCAGCATGTCCATAGCTGCCTCATTTGTATTCTTTCTATATAGAATGGCAAGGAATGCTGTAAACTTCTACAGAAAGGTCAATTGCAAAGTCCAGAAAATTTAAAAGCCAAGCCAAACTATGTATATGTGAATTTGGGGAGAGTAAAGAAAATCTTTCCTAATAATTGTGTTAATACAGAAGAGTGCATCTTTTAGCTCCTTGGAGATGTTGCCTATATGTTCACATGTTCCACAAGCTAAACATGTGTAGCTTTACTCAAGCAGCAAATTTTCACATTGCTTTGGGCCCCTGAAGGCTCTGAAGAGGAATCTTGGCTATTGACATGCCAGTCTCTGACAGATGGGGAAAGATTCGTACGTTCCATGCCAGAAAACTCCAAGAATTCCCAAGAAAGAAACTTAATATTTGAATAAATAGAACTTGGTCTGTCTGGAAATTACACGTTCTTATTCTTCCTTCCAAATCCAGTCATATAACTATTTTATAGTGAAGCATTCTGAACATGCACAAGAACATCGTTTTCTTCACCACTACATGAGTTTTATGGTCTGTGAGCCCTAACATTTGATGATAATCATACAATTCAATAAACAGAGTACATTAGTGGTGGAATGAGACCATTTAATATTTTACCTTGGTCCCAGTAGGATCTCCCTATAGAAAGAAAAAGCTGCTGCTTGCATCAGGCTGAGAAGTTCCACTGATGCAAACAGAAACTTTTCTCTTGATGCATGAAGCAAACACAGAAGGGTTCTGTCTCCAATTTATGTACGTGCACAATTACTAATTGTAAGATTATATGTTGCACGGGAAGAGGATTTGCACTGACATCCTGATCAGATTAACTCCTGCGGGGAGGAGGCACTAATGGATGGTCAGATGCTAAATTCATATCTGACTATGAAGGTTTCCAGGACCAAATCCATGGTGAGTATCTTGGGATCATATGTTTCAGGTCAGTACATCTGTGAGAATTTGTCAGATAGTAGAAACACATATGCAGATGGTTTTAGGCTGTGACTTTGCCGGTTTAATTAAAGGCAGGGAATTAAAATGAAATGATATACTGCAATCTTCTTTCATCTCTGTAGTGCCAGTATATAAGAATGTGTAGGGAAATAGGAGAGATCTTTACAGATCTGGTGTTCTTGCTACCTGTGGAGAATATGGTCATTCAGTTTATCTTTCCTGGAGATTCACAAGTATTTAAATTTCTCTACATTGGCACATTTCCACTTTCCTGTGATAAATGAACAATCCAAATATTGATGCATGCAAATGAAAGGCCTCGCATGGAACACGAGTCACATGTTGACTGCACAGAAACTCGGCATGCTGAATTACTAGGAAGACCATTAATCTAGCCCTTGGTCACTGGGTTTGCCCCTCGTGCTGAGTCATAATATGGTTTGTTTGCTTTGATAGAGCATGACATGTGAACCTGGTCAGTAGTGGCCTGTTCAGCAAACTGTGGTTAAAACAAATTATGGCTTAGCGTGAGGTGTGAAGCCAGCTGATGATTGTTCCATGGTCCTCAGTGAAATTGTCATGAGAGTTAGGATTTCATTGGGTTTTAGCCTGACACGGGGATGGGAATATGTACCCTTTAGATACAGCTGAACTACATTTCCCAGCATCCCTCACCCTTAGCCACACCATTGGGGCTGCTGGGAGTCGTAATCCCCCACCATCTGGAGGTTCCCCACCTTCACTATCCACTGACATCCATGCATGACCAGAAGCCTTGTTGCTGAATCTTTATTTATTTATTCTGCGGTCCACCTCGAGCCTGAAAGGATAATTGCAGAATGCATGCTTACAACATTTTGATTTCCCTTTTCACCCTTTCTAAAATCAAGTCCTGCCTGCATGCAAATTTTTTTATTTTTTGCCACCACATAAACAATTTTCATTATATTTAGACGGTTTACAATTATTCACCTTTCCCATAGACTAAGAAAAGGGTAGGGTGAAAGAAGAATAAGGGCACAAAGCAATTTGCAGTGTATCTCTTGGAACAATGATGCAGTGATATTATTATTATTATTATTATTATTATTATTATTATTATTATTATTATGTGCAGAGTTCCTGCTTGGGAGCCATTGTGAAGGTAGGGAAGGAAGCAACCTTTCCCACCCCTCCTGTCACCGAGACATTCGCCAATCATGGTACCCTAATTAATAATACGAGCTGAGACATTGTGTTGCCATGTTGATGCGGAGGCCCCAGCAACTAATCTTTCCCTGTGCCACACATTCCTTTCTACCAGATTTCTGTGATATTAATGGTGTATGGTAGGGAAAGCAATGTGTTTTATTCTCGACTCTCACCCTGCTGTTATCAAAGTAACTTCCAGCTTATTAGCGACAAAAGACTTTTATCCTTTGTGCTGCCCTATTCGCCGTTGCTTCCTGAATTAAACTCCTGTTTCCTGTTCTTTATATGCATGACCACATCTGGGTAGCTTGCTCACAGCCCCACCGCTTAATAACAATCACCTTCCCTTTCAGTCTCTGTTGATTGTTTCTAATTCATTCTGACAGATAGTGCCTGACAACTTGCCTGCATTTCCCTCCCTCCGTGACCTGAAGTTACTCACAGCACTTATAGAGTCTGTCATTTTTAATATTTGATTTCACTTTAAGTTATGTGTTTTACAGAGAAGATGAAACCAAAAGGACGAAAGGGAGAGGGAAAAAAATGGAAGAAGGGGGAGGCTTTTAATAGAATATAAATTTAACCCTTCTCGCTATATGGAGCAGTCTGCGGCAAAGATGCCTTGTGTGTGCCTTGCGCAGTTGACAACTTATTTTATACAAAGGTGTTGGCTGGCCTGCCTGCCTGCCTGCCTGCCTGCCTTCTTCACTTGAAAACTCTGTTCTTGCTCCACCAGTTTCACATGATGCACAGTTGGGTAAAACTTTGTCCCAACTTTTTCTTGTTCCTAACAAAACGCTGCTGCTTCAATGGAAGACTGGTCAAAAAGTGTGGGGTGGGGAAAGTGTTTTCCACTCAGGATGTTCCCCTGCTGGTTTTCTCATTGTGGAGAAGGACTAAGGGAAAGATTCCTATCCTGAAAGAAGCAACTGGGGGATAGATTGAGAAGAAAATGGCCCAAAGATTTAGTACCTTTCCTCCTGCCTCCTAGATATGTTTGATGATCATGCCTCTCATATCTCTATCTCGATCTCTCGATCTCTGTCTCTAACGTTATGCATCATATGTGCATTGACCCTCAGTAGACATGACTGATTTATAGGTTTAACAATAGAAAAATCCCTTCATTTACAAATCAGCTACAATTGCATGTTTTTCAGCGTTCATCCTCCTGTAAATTCAAACAGGTACAGCAGTTGGAGAAGGTCACAATTTGGCTGTCTCCATGAGACCTGGTGAAAGTTTTTCTTTATCAAAACTTTCCATCCCACCCCCCTGCTCCCCTCCCCCCCATTCCATTTTCATTGTAGTGGCAATTAACATTCTACACCTGATCTCCTATTTACTCTGGTGGGAATTAGACTTTTTTTTTTTTGCAGTACCATTTCAGCCCCATCAATAGCTAGGAAGGGAATCTGCAGGCAGGGAATCTTTTTATTAGAAATGTTTAAATTGGGCAGAATCCACCAAGAAATTGCCAGGCAGAAGCATGGACTTCAAAAGTAAATATATCACCCCCTTTCTTTTTTGCTAGAAGGCATCAAAGACTCCTTCTTGGAAAAGTTATTTTGCCTCTTGCTGAGATATGAAGTGGGATCTCTAGAGTCAGTAAAGGAAGGAAGGAGTTCTCACTTCCTCCCCTTTGAATTCATTCATTCATTCCATATATCACTTCTATTTTATCTTCACAATATCCAGTGAAGTAGGTTAACAGGGTAATGATTGACCCAGAGAAGTCTACAGGTGAGAGGGGAGTTGAAACTGGAGCTTCTCAACTCTAGTTTAAAATTCTGATCAACAGACTGCACCCATAGGCATCTGTCCTAACCAGGAAGGTGGCAAAATGATGAAACACATCTGTGATATTATAATGCAAACTCCACCCTTTCTTACTTGTATCACAATGTTATCGAAAGTACGTTTGGGGTGGACTTCTGCAATGCACTTTTTGTTACTTGTGCCCCCTTCTTACGACCTCATGCCTAAGTAATTTAAACAGAAAGGTGAAGGAACTGAGAATGGGATGGAAAATATGTATTAGAAAAGCAATTTAACTTTTTCTCCCCCCTCACAAGTTCTAGGCAAAGTTTTAGTCACTCCCCAGATAAATAGCTGAAGTTTGACTGAGTTAAAAAAGGGAGCAATAGGTCGAATAAGTTTAGACGATGCAGTGATGTTAAAAAATGTTGACCAACATAGGATTTTGCATTCTTTCCAGTGTCTGAAAAAAAACAGAGGGGCATCTCTCCAACATCCTGTGAGAGAGGTTATTCAGAGGAAGAAATAAAATGGAAATTTGCTATCTAGGCAACCTCATCCCGGGGTATCTATTGTCTGTAGGACTGCTGAGAACTTAGGTTACTCTGTGTGCTTCATTTTTGCAGTTTGCCCTATTAATTCAACATTCCGTGCAGTCATGATTCACTGGATCAATACAGATTTCTGTGTGTAGTCAGAATTCACTAGACACATAATGCCCATTACCTGTGGTAATCTTGCATCGCAACCCTGTTATCTGTGAAGAGCAGGGGTGCTTAGCCCGAGGTTTTGGATGCAATCCCCAAAGCTTCTCTAAATGCTGCTGCCAAATTTCAATGCTTAACCCTTGAGAAAAAGAAAATATTATTACATGTGTGGGCAATAGTTGGATTTACTGTATTTAATCAAGTTCATTTCAATGATCTTTAATAGGTAAATTAAGTCATGTTTAGTTTTTTTTATTAGTTCTACTTTTTCCCTTTGTATTGGCCCCATTTAATTTTTTGGAGTGCAGCCCGTGGCACATCATTCATAGGTCAAATGTGACTCCACCTCCCAAATAGTTGGCATGATGACATCATGACCTCTCTAACTAGGGGTGGAAAAGATTTCAGCTTGAAACTCTGGAAAGCCCACAGCAGTTAGTTCTGAATTAGTAGACTTGGTAGAAAGCAGCTTCCAGTATCTCTGTATTACTTAACTTATTATTCTTTTAGTAAAAACGGAAAATGCTAAAAAAGGAATAGTATGTCTTCTCATCTTGATCTGCATATTCTCTGGAACTTTGAACAGATTTTCCCATAAAGGCTATTTGGATGTAAAAGTAACCAGAGTTATAGAAGTGTGCGCCCAAGGTATGCTTTGCAAAAGGCAGGTAACTTTTCTATTGTTTTCCCCATCTGCAGCATCTGGGTAAATTATATGTCTCTTACTTGTACTGTTGTTGTGAATACTAATTGTTTAATGTCTGTTCCTCAGAACTTCCATCCCACAAATCACTATCACACTAGTGCTAAGTAATTGTTGCTGTAATTACTGCTATTTCGTTGTCTTCCTCACTTTGATAAATATAGGATATTGAAAATGTTACAGGAAATTTGTCTCCAGGGGAACACCAAGACAGATAATACATCTTATCAACTCCCTCTGGGCTGTTTTTTTCAACATGTGTTAGGACTGCAGCTCCCAGAATTCTCAGCCAATATGACTGAAGGGAGTCCCAACAAATCTGGAGGAAGTCAGGTTGAGAAGGTTGGGTTATAAGGTAGAACCTTCTACTAAACACTTTCAATTTTTCTTTTTAATTTCTCATGAACAATAGGGAATGGTTTTGAGATGAATGTCTCTTACACATATGGAGCCAGTCATCACTGAGAATGCCAGATTCTGAGGGTGCATAGATGTGACTACTGGTTTTACCTGCTCCAATGTTCTGAAGCAGTCTCATGCTGTCCCACCAGTGTCTTCACCATTGCTATCTTTTTCATGCCCAGAGTTCTCTGTGAACTGACTGGTGCTCCATTTATTTGGGTAATAGCTAGGATACAAAAAGCAGCCACGAGCCTTTCCTATCACCAGTTTTGTTCTTACTTGACTGCATCCATTTTTTGTAGGGGGGTGGGAACAGCAGAGAAAAGGTCAGAGTGGCAGTACCCCTATACTTAAAGTAAATTAATGGTGTTAGGCTCTTTGGCAGATGCCTAAAATCAAAAGTATTTCTTTTGCAGTCATGATTCTTACAGAGTTTTCTTTAGCAAGATTTATTGAGATGAGTAGGATGGGGTTACAAGAATTCTAGCAACTATCTGTTTTCAGAATCAAACAAATAGGTCCCTGAGCACATTAAGGTTGAGTCTTTCTGATTTTCTTTCTAACAGTTTTCCTCTGATTGGGTGAAAAAGTGGGTCTCGTCCCTAATAATTGGGAAGCTGTCAGCCAGTTGTTGGCTAAAAGTTTCCTGAATCTTTATCAGTCTGGGAACCATCTCTTACAAATAGGAAACACTAGCAAGATGCAATGACTCTAAGGTGGGTGGGGGGAATATCCAAGAAATCAAGAGGTGGGATCAAAAAAGAATCCCTGACAATGGGAAACCACTCACCTGTGGCTCCACATTGCAGCTTTTTTTCTGGAATAGCAGTTGAGGCTTGTGCATTGGTAATTGCAAAGAGCTACCAATGACCGATGGCATAAAGTAGGATACAGAAACATGGTTTCAGTCTTGGATTAGGACAAGCCCTATGTGTGGATTGGCTTGAAGCTACTAGCCAACTCTGTTCATTTTAATCTAGCTTCTGGTTGTTTGCTGAATCCAACAGAGGCTCAGGACTATAGTGTTAGTTATCTCATTTGCCCTGTTAGTTAGAGTGTAGTAAGACTTTGCAATTGAATAGATTGCTTTTTAAAATGGATTGCTTCCAGTCCAGACCTGGAATGAGATGGGTGTTTTATTTAACAAAATAATTACATGTTTGCTGAAGACCACTAGGGACCAACTTGGATACTCTCAGAAGCTCAGCCAGGAAAAAAAGTCCCTACTCCTTGCTTACATTATATGACGTATGCATTGAACTCGTAATTCATCTCTGAACATTTCTTCATTAACTGTTTACATAAGACTCTTTAACTGTGCCTTATTCTGAAGTGAGACTGAATTCTCTTTCTCTCATTGCATGCAGGCAAGCTGAAATAAACACTTGCCTTGTGATTAACACATGGAGTCACTTACGCCTTATGTCTGGCATTTATACAAATATCCATTGATTACAGGCATAATCAGTTTATTACTGTGCATTTTTGCTGTCCAGATCTATGGGCTAAAAGCAAAGGGTTCTAGTTTTCCAAAATGGGCACGTCCTATCTATGGCTTTTGTGATAATGGTAGCCTCTCTTTAGCCATATATTTGTTGAGATAAATAAAATGACTCGGGGGAGCATACAGTTACGGCACTTTCACCTCCCTTCCTCTAATAAGTGTTCTAAAGTAGATGTTTTGTTTTTGTAGCCACAGAGTACAAATCAAAGGAAAGAGCTTTTGATCTACACATGCAGCTTTTATTCCCATCAGACAATCTTCTATCAATGTATTGGAGGGTCTCCATTGTACACTTGGAACATTGCTTTCCCATAGAACATGAAGGTCTTGTGTGCATGAAAATCTGTACAGTATAGGTCTTGAAACCACCTGTGTGCCCCTGCGCAGCTGTATTAGGACTATATATACAATACATATGAATATGGAGAGTTAACAAGAAATGTGTATTAGTATTAGTGCCATAACGTTTATTGTGGATTTTATATCTATGTATAAAAGAACAATAGATTGATTATTAACCAGGAAGTAAACTGAGCCATGTCCAGCTTCTGACCCAAGGAAGACACCTGTGCTTTGAAAGCTACATAAAGGGGTGGGAGTAGCTTTTCCTCTCATAAACGAAGTGTGACACGAGAGGCTCCAGTTACTTACATTTCTATTTGCTGTATAAGTAGAGAATGTATTTCTCTTCAAGGCAAGATGCTGCCAATTCCAGAAGTAGGCTGAGGCTGTAACTAGGAAACAAAATTAAACATCATTTTATGCTAGTAAGCTAAGTAAAGCTGTAGCATCCTGGATTTTCTCAGAATTCAGCTGGCCAATCCAGTGTGCAATACAAGAGTAAATAATGCTTTGATCTGGTGATTAAAAATATACTCTCCGATTGTGTTCAGATAGATGAGTTATGAGTACTTCAATTGGCTTCAGAGACATGAGGCTGCTGTGAAACTTAACAGAATACAATGCTGAAGAGTTAGAGGCCTACCTGATCTTTTTTCAGAATTCATATCCAACAAGACTACTTTTTCAGCAGTGTGAAAAGTCTTTAGTGAGAACAAAACAAACTTGTGGTGAGGATATAACTTCATAGATGCTTCACGTACCTTTGTTATAGGACAGTGATAGTAAGCAAGTGGATAAATTTTAATTAAAAAATCTTTCAAGGGTTCCAAAGTGTAATGACCATTTGGTCAATCAATTGTACACAAAGATTCCTTGGATCATGGATCTCAGCAAATTTCTTGGGATGATGATAGCCAAACCACAGGGAGATTTACTGATTTACTCAGTTGCAAGAAAGCAAATATAAAGGGTGGCTAAATAATTCCTCAGAGCATTTGAGCTGTAAATTCCCTCCTTGACCACCACAACCATTGGTCTCAAACCATTGGTTTCTAAACTATAGTTCATATGTAATACTTAGTAAGTATCTCTATTAGAAGTTAGGAATCTAACAGATTTTGAGCTCTGTTTTGTTCTGTCAGAGAGTAACACTTTTGGTATGTATCCATGGATTAATAAAGGCAAATAAATCACTCAGGTCAACTGAAACAGCAAGAAGTGGAAGACTTGTTCCTTGTAAATGGGTTTACATGTACAGGTAGTCCTCGCTTAACCACAATTGGGACTGGAATTTTGGTTGCTAAGCGATGCGGTCATTAAGTAAATCCAACCTGATTTAATGGCCATTTTTGCAGTGGCCATTAAGCAAATCACACGGTCATTAAGAGAACCTTGTGGTTGTTAAGCAGATTGTGTGGTTCCCCATTGATTATGCTTGCAGGAAGCCAGCTGGGAAGGTTGACAATGGCAATCTCGTGATCGCAGGATGCTACGATGGTTGTAAGTGCAAGGACTGGTCACAAGTCAGGTTTTAGCGCTGTCTGAACTGTCGCTAAATGAATGGTCATTAAGCGAAGACTACCTCTAGAGCAGAGATGATGCTAGGAAAGCATCATGAGGACTTGGATACCTAAGTATATCTTTAATTTTTATTTTTTTAAAAAAAAAATCCTTAGGAAATATTTTGTGATTTGCTTGATTTTGAGGACAGTAACATGATCCAAAAGAAACTGGAAAACCAGCTCAGCAGTTTTGAATCTGCACCAATGTGGAGGGCAAAGGAATCAAGCATTTCCTTCTATGATATCGAAGAAATGGCTGGGGAAATTCTTAGCTACTTGACTAGTTTTGGCCTAATAATGCAAAGCTATGCTATGTAGAAAGAACATATGGATGTTGAATGAAAAAAGGATGAGGGGACCCAGGTAGCACTCTAACCAATTTCTAAGTCTTGAAGCTTAGGGAATGCTTCAGGATTCAGCTCCTTTTCCAACCAAAGCTTTATATTAGCTGATTTGTAGATACTCTCATGGTGACTGGTGACTTGATAGCCAGATAGACATCTGCATGCTTGGGAAATTCTGTCGGAGTAATTCCCTTTAATATTACTAGCAAAGAAAGCACATATGGTGTAGTTCAGACCATGGAGAACTCCTTTGGGGCATTACTCTTGTTTTAAACACTTTCCTAAGCTCTTGCTTTGCTGTTATTTCTGCAACAAAATAGATTCATTAGCCAAGATATTGAAGTAATGACCATTGCAAAATGCAATATATGGCAGTACATTTGGATGTCTTTATGACACTGAGCCTATGCTTATAGAATTGTAGTTTAAGAGAAGAAAACCACTCTAAAAGGTTGCGTTACAATAAAGTAAAGTAATTTTATTATTATTGGTATATAAAGTAGTTGGGGGCCTGAAATACAAAGCAGCTGGACAATTTAGCTATGGCCTGGATTCAATTAAGTTCATCTCTGTGGGGAAAATGGCCATAACTGGAAGACTGAGGCATATTAAACAGTTACATACCTGTGGTATGCGAATGACTCAGTTCTGTTTGGTTGCTGAAACATTAAATCAGTTCATTACTGTTTTTCAAAAGGCCAATACATGTCTGCCTGTCTGTCTGTCTGTCTTTCTCTGTGTGTAATTTACTATTTAGTGCATGTTTAAAACAGCAATATTAGTTCTTCATCCAATTGGATACTTTCAATGTGCTTTATCAATTTAGCACATACTACTGATCAGTGAATTGTGCAGGAAATAGTAGAGAGGAATACTCTGTATTAATATTCTAAACCAATTCATCAATGCTAACTTAAATTATTATTCAAATTGTAATGCAATTTAAAAATATCTCTCTATGCATCATAGACAATTGTATCTGTTCCTCTAATGATATTTTAGGACAATTTCATGCATTGACTTTTCCAAGCTAGTGCAATGATGTCCAGATAAGTTCTCCTACCTGGTGCTGTCTTTATTTTCCATTTTCATAATTTACAGCCATAATTCCTGGCCAAGTATTATTGTTCATGCTGGCTGGTCCAGTCTATCTGACTGTAATATCTAATGATATTTTCAGTATATGAAGCTGTTAGTGTATTTCTGCCAGAAATTCAGTAAGGTAGAAAGGACATAGTGCCACATTGTTATGACATTAATTTGTTGTGCTGAAATATGTATGTTTGATGTGTGAAAGAGAACCCATTGTATAAGCAAATGACAAGCATTCTTGGCTCTACTTTTAAGTTCAAAGAGAGATATTGCAAAAATTCCCCAAAACTATTTCAAAAGAATGGGAGGTCCCTCTCAGGCACTGTTGTACTTCTCTAAGCTTGGCTAACTAAGTTTAGTTTAGTTGGTTTGAAGGGCGGCATGTCTCTGAGATGGTCAGACAAGTTTGGGAATTTATACAACTCCTTCACTTCTAACTTTCTGGAGCTAACTTGTGGACTTTAAAAAAAAGTCTTAAAGGACTCGTCGGAACATTTTCTTGGACAAAGAAAAGTCAAGTTGTAAAGAAGGCTGATCTTTGGACCATGTTTTCTGTGTTGATGGTAGAATTAGGAGTGACACATTTCAAAAATATGGGTGCCGCATTCTAGATTTCCTATTGAACAAATGAGCTCTCAAGAATCTTCAAAAGGTTCTTTAGAACTTCCAATTTGAGAAGATAAGTTCCAATGGACCCAGGGCAATTGAAATGAACCCAGAACTGTTTCTTATCTAATTCAATGCTACTCCTTATTCCTGTTAGTTCTTATTCACTCCCACCCCCAATCAATTTAGCAAAATAATTACGTGCTATCAAGTGGAAAGGCTTCCTTTAAAGTTTGCCACAATATTTTACCATCCCAATTCTTGAAATCCTTCTTGCTTCTTAACTAGGTGAGGAGACCAAATCCAGCATTTTTCCCAGGCTGAGGCAAGACAAAGACGAACTTTGTAGCACATTAATATTCTGCATTGTTCATTTTGTATGTGTTTAATAAGCATCTGAACATGACTTTGCCAAAGAAAGGGGGGAAATGAGGAACCCTAAAAGCTATATAATTGCTTTTTAATTTCAAAGTCCAATCCCTTTGTGTTTATATAAAGGTAGTATATTTCGGTACTTATTGTTCACAGTGCTCTGTGTAAAAAAAAAAATCATTCATTTCAAGAAGCTGTTATGGTATTGATTTTGGTAAAGACTTCCATTAACTGACCAATCTAAATCTCATAAGTGATGTCAGGATAGTTATACATTTGCTTGGTTCGCATACTCAGCCATTACGTTAGAATGCAGGCAGTGTCAGAATATGGCTGTTAAATTATTTCTAAATACTGCACCCTGAACAGCTTAACAGTTCTGCAGTTTGAGACTGACACAGAAATGACAATCTGCCACCTCTTTGTTTTTTAAATATTAACATTGTATTGGGATAGTATTTTTGGAGTGAAAACCTGTGGCACGAGAGGATAAGTGAAATAAACAAAGGCAGCTGGGCTGCATGAAATAATGGAACAATAAGGGCCTTACAGCCGTTCTCATCACTCCAGTATGTTAATTAGCATTCTGTTGTGGCCGCAACCCTGAAAACATGTAATCTGTATTGGTGTACTGTACAGCTGTGAACACACATTCTTTTTTGTCGGTCCCTTGAGTTTGTTGTGCCATTGGCATATGTGTCCAGGCCAAAAGTCAAACCGTTCTTACTAAAGTATCTGCTTGAGAAACATAATCTAGCCCATCTCTTTGGAGTCTTTTTTATGATCCTGTGATGAAACCATGTGACAGCCAGCACTCCTATACTTTCTTTGCTTTGTTTCCCTTTGTTTTTATGGGTGGCACTTATTTGGGGCACAGGGATGAACGATGAGCCCAAATTGAAATAAAGGTTTGCACCAGAACTTGAGGACATCTTGCTGCGCATCGACAAAGTGTACTGTTGAGTTAGAGTGGATGGTCTGTTGTCAGCAGTGACTGCACTGTGGATGGAGGTGAGGAATGGAAAGGTGGGTGGGGTGAGAATGCAAAATAAGAAGATGTCAGCAGGATGAAGGTTGCCCATTTATTTTCCCTGTGTTTGCAGTGAATTAGGGGGGTTGCTACAGTTTTCAAGTATTTTACATGTCAAAAAGGTAGAACATTTTCAACCATCACATCACAGAATTAGGATGGCTTTCTGAGGACCACATAAAAGGAGGTCAGGCATTATCATATCTGCCGCCTCTATAACTTATACAATCTATAACAATAGCAAGTCATATTGTGTCAAAATCTATCTTTTGCAAATAAAGCTGTTTTTTTTTCCCCTGACACGTTTGCTTTTTCAGGTGATGTTTTTGAGCTTACCCTATTAAGAGATGGCCAGCATGCTTGGGTGTATGTTTTCTGTTACTGTTCTGTTCTCTTCATTGTTGTATAGCTGACAATGCAAAACTTGGAGGGGTGCTTTGCTTTTAAAATGTCCTGTATGAAGCACTCTTCCAACTTGCTTTGTGAAGTGATACTTCCCCCTTTTAAAAGTGAAGCAAAGTGGTAACAGCTTTATGTTCCTCTAAGGCCTTCATCTGGCAGCTCTAGTAGCTGAAATAGGCTTGTGAACATGCACATATGCCTCTTTCAACTTTTCTGATCAGCTTCTAGAAGAGGTTTCAAGGAAACATGAAGGAGGAGATTCAAGGAGATCCCACCTAGCTGGCTCTGTGGTGTGGAGCTCCTTATCAAATCATGTTGCAGGCTTCTCACTCAGGTCTGGCCTCCATAGTTGTCCATGACTTCTGATCTGAAAGAGCCCTCTAGGAATCATTCCAGATGTCTCTCCTGTTTGAAGCCCAGGAACAAAAGGCTTGGTATGATAAGGAATGCCCTATCATATCCAGATGAATTTCACCAAAATTTTCTTCTTTGGGAAGGGAAAAACAAAACAAAAACCTAAAAGCAAATACTTTCTCATCTCTTTTCTACTATTTTGTTGGACTTGATGCATGTTTATACTGTGTATCAAGGCAGTGTTATAATCCAACACCTATGGCATTACATATATACAAGCTCCTATAGATATGACTGTGCCATGTGCACCTTTCCTCTGAGTTCATAGTTTTTCCTCTTACCTATTAGTACTTTTCCTTTTCTTGGGCCTGATTTATTAAAAAGGGTGGCTTATCACTAAGGCAGTAAGACTGAAAAGCTCTTTCTTGCCTAATGTCTGAACAATGCCTGAATTCAAGGAAACATTATCCCCATGTCATCAAAGTAGGTTGATGATTCTATGGAGGTATCTAACTTTGACCATTTGTCCTGGAGTTACTTCTCTCATGGCCACCTGCTCTGTTCAGGTAAACTGTAATGCTAATGGTAAATGCAACGATCTGAAATTCTAAAAACAGTTCCCTTGATTATCTTTGTTTTCATGACAGCTTACTATACAGTATTTCTAGCAAAACTCACACAAAATGTGAAAAGATGATCCACAGTCTTAAACATGCAGAGCGTAGATGTTGGGAAGCTGCAGGAAAGCAGCACTTCTTTGACATATTTCTTTATCTGTTTTAGAATGAGTTTACCACTAACATACATGAAAAAATATTTTGAACTGGTCCTCCTGGGAAGTAGAATGGCCACAGAGTGCTCTAAACATCTCTTACCGCTGTATGTTTGGCTAGATGGTCTTCACTGAAACAATTTGCCTTTTGTTTAGCGTTCAACCAATGTATGGGGATAAATATTTCTTTGTCAGTATGGAAATCTTGACACAAAATTAGTCACATTACTAAGCTTGGAAACACTATAAAATCGTACCAATTAAAAGCAGGTACTCTGGAAAAAAAATGGTTGACTTAGCAGCTCTGCACTTGCAAACCAGTCCCCTCTATGGTGTTCACTGGGTGTGGTGTTGCTAAGAACATCATCCCCTTTCCATGCAATCAACTCTTTTCTCATCCCACATTGTAATTTGTATTTTTTCAGTTGATGGGTTCCTATACAAATAGGATTGATGATCCCCAACAATTTCTTCTTCCTATGTTCCTGCAATTCTGGCTGGTAGTTTGTTTTGTCCTGTCTTACAAGACTATTTGGTTGCTCTTGAGTCTCCTCTGGAGAGTTGATGTGAATTTATGAACAAGATTGGCAAGGTGGGAATATTGTCCTGCAGTCTGCTCTGCACAAGGATCAGTTTGGGCAGAGATGAGAGAAAACAGCTGAGATGAATGACCTCTGTTCTTTATGAACTGTCCAAACTGTTAATGTCAGAAAACTCAGAGAAAACAGAAAGGGGAAGTCACTGTACACTGAATCTTTGTAGAATAGTTGCTGAGCTCCATTTCAGTTCGTACTACAAGTTGGTCTTCAGTTTTCTTTTTCTTATAGCACCAGTGGGTGCAGAGAGAACATAATTCAGGCACCCCTTTTGTTCCTTCCATTTGAAGGACCAAGTTCACCTGATGGATCTACTTCCTCCATCACAATGATTGGAAAAGGCAGCTCCACGTGTGTGCTCAAATTATTGAATCTACAATAAATCATTGCATGAAAGGAGCAACTTAAGTCAGAGACTATGATCTGAAAAGTTAACAATATTGTTACCTATAGTAGCCTTCTCTAACCTATTGCCCTCAGCCTCTAGTATGTATTTGTAATACAATACACCCAAAATGTCTAGTCAGCATATCCAATAGGCATTTGGGATTTGAGATCCAACCCTTCCAAAAAGTACCAGGATGGGAAGGTTGACTTTTGAAGTCAAACTCATTAAGTATTTGTAGTGCAGTGTTCCTCAATTGATTTATTCTTAGGGAATCAGCTCCATAGAAACAATGATAAAACATTGTACAATAAAATAGCAATATTGTGGGAAATAAGAGGAAACCATCTATAAAGAGGTAAAGCTAAAACTAGATGTGGGCTGCTTGTCAAGTATGAGTTCATTCATCTTTCAAAACAGAGGGTGTATTTAAGAAATAATTGGAACAAGTAGTTACTTATAAAGAGTTACTTTTTTTCCTTTTGCCCTATGATGGATTTTTGAATGAAGAAATACTATTTTCCTTGTTGAAGATGCATTTTCACAATAGATAGGCAGTTGTCAACAGCATTTGCTGGGGCCCATTTATCATCTCATAGTGATGATCCTCATGTATTCAGGAAGACGGAGGAATTTTTTCCCCTACTTTGAGAAAATAACTTGGTGGTGCTCCTGGGTGAATACATCCTTTATCCATACGCAGATGATAAGAGCGATGACTTAGCTCATATTTCTGTGCTAATCTACTTCAAACTTGATCTTGAAAAATTACTCTTACTGCACAAAGAAAACATAGCATTTAAGCCATCGTGCTGATCTAATGTCATTCTCCTTTTCTTTTTAAAAAATAATAAACAAATTGCTTGGTGATTGTGATGGGAATGCATGACCACTTGAAAATATGATGAACAGAGATGAGAATAGGGTTGGGGTGAATTCTTAGCTCTTTCATTTAGGATACAGCTTTTGAGTCAGATAATGAGATTTGTAACTCCTTTTTGTTTTGCTTTTAGTGAACTAATACAAGGAATGACCCAAGCCTCTCCTATGTGTCTTTTTTCATATTATATATGATAGTAAGTAGATAAAGGCATGCATGTGCATACTGATTTTAGGTCAATTATTGACGTTCAGATCAACCCAAAACATCTTTTTGTAAATGGAAAGAACATTAGCAATCGTGATAAACATTTCTCCCCTCCCTCCCGTCTTCTCTCTCTCTCTCTGAATTTGCCTTCCTAGTTTTAAAAGTATCCAATTAATAGGAGGATTTTGCACTCCAGATGTGGTTATACTATAATAGAGTCTTATAAATGCTGAGAAAGTGAAGGGGAGAAAAAAAAAACTAGCTTGGAACGAACGAGAACGAAATCAAGAGCACACCTGGGTTTGACAAAGATTGCATTTACTGACTGCTGCGCTATCACATTACAGAGAGAGACCAAATCTTTGGGAGCAGCTGTAGAGAAAGGCTTGGCAAATCGGTATGCAAAAAAGCAGGGCATTGTTAACTTAATCAGATGCCTAGAAAAAGATGTGCCAGACCAAGAGGGTGATCTATAAACAAGCATTGAGTCCAGAGATCCATGGGGAGAGGGATGCTGATTCCCCACCCCTCCCGTCCACCTTTTCTTAAGGCTCTATCCTGAATCAGATTTTTTTTTTTAATCATCCTTCTCCCTCCCAGAAAAGATGTTGTTATTCAATCTACATTTCATTCTGGAATATCACAGTCTGAATAGCTGCATTTGACCTCCAGCATAAGAAATTCAGATGGAAGAAGATATGGGAACTTTGCTCAAAATGCTCAAAATTTGCTTTATATTATACCCTAGAATTCTTATTTGAGGTTCTGTTTTAAAAGCAGGTTTTAAACTAAATAAATGAGGCTATATTAGCTGGGGTATGTCTGTGGATACCCATCTTGGCGGAAAGTATCCTTTTAAAAACTCCTAATATCCTTTTTTTAAAAATTGTGAATATACAACATCCCTTGTAGCACAATTAATAAAGCAGGCAGGTTTCAGAATACCAAATATAAAAAAATACAGAAATCTGGATTCAGTTGGAATGTTCTTTTTTATATTGATATAGCCAAGATCTCCTTTTTTTAAAAAAAAGAGAAACTGATATGCCACATCAGTTCAAATGATATTACTATTAAAATATTCAGATTTATTGGTGGAAGAAAGAAACTGTTATTATTTTTTTACAAATATATTCCTATTATCACATTTGGAAGGAAGAAAGAAAAGGATTGCATTTTATAAACTGAAGGTGCTTAGAATTAATTCTGTCTTCAAGAGAAGTTTCAGTCACCTGTTATTCATGTTCCCTATTAATGTTAATGGGGATATATGGTGAAATTGACTTCATCTTTAAATCTAATATCATAAAAAATAAAAGAGTAATACTATTTAATCACCCACAGCTTAATAGTGCCTCCGTTGTTTACTGCCTTTTCACTAATTGCTCTGTACTAATGTGTTTTTGTGTGATTTCCAGTAGTGCTAAAAGAACAGAGATCCATAACCAATTAAATATAGTATTTTATGTTAAAATATATCTGTTGCTGGCCACAAATGAACTGAAGAGAGTGCCAGTGTTATTGTTGTTGTTATTTTGGTGTGTTTTTTAGGAGCAAGGGGAAGGCTTGGCATGAACATAATTATGGAGCCATGGGTCTTTCACATTGTTTCTCTCCATTTACATGACAGCCTGGTGATATTTACAAACAAGGGGCAAACTCAAGGAAGCCAAAGTATTTTCATGTTCTTCTCTTTTAATTAGCATTAGCATTTCTGTTTTATATAATAGTTTTAGTCATTCAGCAATATCTAGAAGGAAGGAATGCAGCCCTGCCCTGGTGACTATGGTTTTATGTCTTTGGGTTGGCTGTCTACATTGAGGAGATGGTTAGAACCTTCGGTCTTGAATCTGACTGTATTTCAGGGTGGGGACTAGTGAAGTGCAGTAATTTGGATTCAAAATCAAAAAAGTGCTCTGGAGGGGAGGTGGGTACACTCGGACCTGTTGGGACCATCTTAAGGAAGTTGTATCTTTTCCTCAGTTTGCACGGCAGCTGTGTCACTCCAGGAAAATGCATAATTGAATGAATGACACACTGAGAGGATGTGACAACATTGTACCCTTCTGAGTGCATCTGAAGGGGGATGCTGTTTCAAAGGGCATTCACTCTTCATTCAAAGTGAATGCTTCCTGGGTCCCAGCAGATGGTATTTCTCAATGGATGGGACCATGCCGACTCTGATCTTACAGGAACAATGGGGATGAGAAAATCCATGAGATAGCTGGGCCCTATGCCATGCATGTCTTTGTAGGTGACAACCAAAAGTGCAGCTAGAAGCCTACTAGTAGCCAGTGCAGGTAGTGTAGTAGAGATGCTACGTGGTGTACTCTGGCATGCCCATAACCTTGTGCCAGTGCATTCTGGACCAGCTGAACCTTCTGAGGCATTTTCATGTAAAGCACATTGCAGTAGTCCACATGCAAGGTGATCAAGGCATGAATGACTATGAGAAGGGGGTCCCAGTCTAGGAGATAGTGTAAATAGATTATGACTGAAAGACCTTGGTTCAAATCTACCCTCAGCCACAGAAGCCATAAGAAACTTTGAGCCACTTATACTCCCATAGTTTAACCTATTTCACAGGATCCATGCTGTGGGGAAAAGATGGAAAAGGCAATGCTATATGCACCTGATTGATTGACTGATTGATTGATTATGTGTCATCAAGTCATTTTCAAATCCTAGCAACCAGATATATAGATAGAAACCTCTCTGAGCTCCTGAGAAAAGGTGGGAGAGAAATCTACCTTGTAAATAAAGTTATTCTGCTATGAGAAACCTCATACCAAAAGGAAGAGTTTTCTAATATTATAAGGAATAATTTAATCAGAAACTTGCCCCAGAAATGCATTTATCCTGACTTGCATAAGGATATGGGAAGTTGCCTTAGATCAGCTCAATCAGCCATTCTTTAGTCCAGTGCTATCTTCAGTTAGACCTAGAGACTTCAAGATCTGGTCTGGGACCTTTTTACATGTTCTCCATCCTTGCACTTCAGTTCTTCCTTAAAGTTGCTGCATACCTTTCTGGACAAAACTGTGCAGATCACTCCACAATGAAGTGTTCAGTAAAATATTGGAGGCTGTTAGTTGAGTTAAACATTGAGGTTTCGGGCATAGGTATCCAGTACAAGCCACAATGATGTTATATATGTCATGATGTCGTCATAAAAATTGCATGAATAATGTAATTTGCAAGGACATCATGAGGCAGTTACCATTGTTGTCTATCCTGAATGGACTCTCATAGTTCGTGGTATGTGTAAGTAAAACCGCTCTGGTTAAACCATGGATTATTATGCATGATTATTGTATATAAAATAGGTTCTTGTATATAAAATATCGGATATTGTATATAAAATAGGTTACATTTGTGAAAGATGCATGCAAAATCAGTTTATATTTGGGAATTTTATATATATACACACACACATATACACACACACACGTATATATATACACACACAGTATATATGTATATGTATATGTACAGGTATATGTCTGTGTGTGAGTGTGCGTGTGTGTATATGAACCCTTTTTTTTTGTGCCTTTGAGTCAGTGTTGTC
The DNA here is from genome assembly GCF_035149785.1 of Candoia aspera. NCBI lineage: Eukaryota > Metazoa > Chordata > Lepidosauria > Squamata > Candoiidae > Candoia > Candoia aspera. Next base: position 15,599,492 of record NC_086163.1, on the reverse strand, counting down.
TCCTGGTGACTGCCTGGACAAGTCTCTGCAGTTTTCTTGGCAAGATTTCAGAAGTGGCTTGCTGTTGCCTTTCTTCTTAGAGTTGAACTCACAGTGTCCTGGTTTCTAGCCTGGTACCTTAACTGTCTCACCATATTAGAACTAGTTGCACTTAAAGTATAAAAAGTGAAGATATCTTTGATTTGAGCTATATTGTGGTGGCTAGATGGACACATTGGTGTATAGTTGTGTACAAAATGCAGATCATTATGTAGGTGTTGTACATAAATGCATTAAAATGTGAATATTGGAAATACGTGGTCTAAAATCTATATGACAACTGCAGTTGGATGGACTTTTTTTTTAAAAAAGAAAACCAATTGGCTGAAGATATCGATGGGACAGAATCACAGTAACCAAATTAACAGTGATCTGCACATCTCTAGCCAGACAGGCAGTTGGGTAACACGGTTGTAGGGAAATCTGGTAGGAATGAAGAAAGATCAAGGTTTATTTATTTATCCTATTTTTATCACTGCCCATCTCCCCCATAAGGGGTACCCTGGGCAGTTCACAATAAAAGCAATTTAAAATTCAATAAAAATCATAAATAATACCATTGATCAATAAATATATAAAATACAGTCAAATCCAAGTAATTCAGCCATAAGCCAGTAAGACCGGTCCTGGAAGGACTAGGGAACCAACCAGTCCCAAGAATGGCTCTTCCTCTCCCCACTCCAAGCATGGTGGCAAAACCAGGTCTTCAATTTTTTTCCTGAAGTCCAGGAGAGAGGGGGCTAGCCTCACTTCTGGGGGAAGGGTGTTCCAACGGGAGCTACTGCAGAGAAGGCCTGCCTCCTGGACCCCGCCAGATGAAATTCTCTTATGGATGGGGTCCGTAGCACATCCTCTCTGCATGACCAGGTGGGACAGGTTGATGTAATGGGGATGAGATGGTCCCTGGACCCATGCATTTTATTGATGCATTATGTATCAATAAAAATTGTGGTGAACACCCTTTGGGCTATTTCTGCTCCTAACTAAAAGGTGCTGACTCTGTGGCAGTTTATGAGTATGCTGAAAATTTTATTTCATAATTTGAGGGTCTCTGATAGTTGTAATTTTTTAATGCCTCATTATGTTCTTTGTTGTATTATTATTAGTTGCAGTAGTTTTCATGCATGGCAGGCAGTATACGTTTTAAAAACTAAACAATAGTAATAATAATGCTAGAACATAAGAAAAAAAATCTTGCACATCTAAAGCTCCATTTCTATTTAGTATTATAACATGAGCAGAGTATTCCTTGACAACATTGGCTGCTCAGTGGGGAAATCAAAAGCCACGTTGTGCAAAGTTGCGTGTGATTTTCCGCAAGACAACTTGTCTTATGAATTTGGATCAAGTGAGAGCAAACAAGATTGAATTGTTGCCTGCCAGACAAGTCTGAAAGGCCTGGGAACCATAGGCCCATTGAACAAGAACATTCTTCACCTTCTTGAGAAAGGAACAAAAATGAGATCAGTTAGGACTGTAGTCATTCAGTGATAGACAGCTGTGGGTGCATCATAATTACCCTTAGAGGTGGGTGAATAGAGGGCATTTGATTTGTTAGGCAACCTGCAGGTATTCTACAGCGATGGAACTTCGTCTTGTACTTCTTGTGCAAGGCCAATAGCTGATGCTTCATAATTTCCCCAGTTTTTTAAACCAAACATATGCCTGAAATTAAGATGAAATAAAACAGAGGTTTGGCTTATTGTGAAGATATATAGCAATTAAATTGGAAACAGTGCAAGTTCTAAGAGAAGGAAGAAGAAATCATTTTTCACAGTTACGTTAAATTGCCAACAAAGACAGGGTCATCATTGCTAACTACAGCATTCAAAAGGGGTGTACCTTTGAGTGGAGGATGGTAACAATAAATAACAGGACAGCCATCCTCTCAGAGACCTTCTGACGTATCTAGACTAGGTATGGTTGGGTTTGATCCATCAAGGGAGTTATTGTGTTTCTTAAAATCAAATTCATCATCAAGGGCTCCAGGCGGATTAAAAAACAGCACCTTTTATAACAGATGATGTCATAAGCCTTAATGCATTTTGTGTTATAATATCCTCTTAATCAGGAAGGGATAGATGTTTTTGATGAATCTCCCTTTATATTTGGGGTATAGTAGCTTTTTTCCAATGAAAGCCTGTTAGTGGGGTGGTGTGATCTTGAATACCACCGGTGGGTGATAACACGAGATGCAAAGTAGGTGTGGCTTTCTATCTTTTCCTTCTTTTTGTGTCCCCCCCTCCCCAGCCATCCTATCTAGCAGGGTGCTAAGAGAAGGACAAATCCCTTGTGGAGGATTTTGAATTAGTCTGAGAGGGACCTGAAATTAGACAGGGGCTACAAGTTGCCTACTTCCACTTTATGAATTACACAAAGAACAACATATATCCAGTTTCTACAGAACTGTTCCTTTCCTGACACCTATTGGTAAAGAAAATTAATGCTTAGGATGGATATAGAAGCCACCATTACAAGACCAACCACTGTTCTGATTTAAAGCACCTTTCAGCTGTGAAAGCTTGAGTCCCTTCCGATGGTTTGGACTGCCATTTCTTGCTTTACTTGCTCAGCAATAAGATTGTTTATTTTTTAGTGGATCATTTTGCAAAACTTTGAAAGGCACATCTGTTAAGCCCATAACCTCATCATTTCACATGAACAATGGGCTTCCATGCTTCATTTGTATGTTCATTGATTGAGCATGTCAAAAGCAATGCCATGGGTTTTGGTATTTGTAAGTGTAAGATCACCAGGCCAACTTTGAGAAATCATGCATTGCTAGCAGATAACATTTTGTATGCTGACGATGTCATGATCCATCCCCTGCTCTAGTCTGAAATTCTGGGAATTAGACCTAAACTAGATTAGATGGGCCAAGGAACTGACTCACTCTAAGTCAGCTTTGTATGTTTATAATATATCAGGGGCTGTAGCTCAGAGAAGGAATACATAATGTAGGAAGTCTCAGGTTCAATCTCTACCATTTCATGTTAAAGTTTCAGATAGCTGGTGCTCAGAAAGGCCCATGTCTGAAATCTTGGAATATTGCTGCATGACAGGGCTTCATCTAATCAAACAGGACTACAATCACTTAGACAAACTTACAAGAAAATTCAAGATTATCCAATATATTTATTAAAGAAAAGATGATATAACCATAAGAATTTCAACCACTTCAGTGATTCAAAATGTAGGCCTTTTTATAAAACCAACAGTTCAAATCTCCTTGCATTCTGTTTTTCTTCCTGCCTAGTGTAACAGACTACTGGCCTCCTCTTTTCAGCAGGCTGGCCCGTTTCCATCTGTCCTTCATTTCTGCAGTGGTCGGATTTGTTCTTACCTTATTTTTTACTGACAGTGTGAGAACTAACACACTGCAGGTTGAGTTGGACAAATTATCTGACCTGGTGTCAGGCATTTCCATAAGTTTCTTCTTGTGCAATTTGGGTAATATTCATAAAGAGCAGAGACCTGGTCTAGTTTGTTCCCAGAATTCCAAAAGACCATGCTATGGGTACATAGGTAAAGGTAAAGGTTTCCCTTGACGTAAAGTCCAGTCGTGTCCGACTCTAGGGGGCGGTGCTCATCTCCGTTTCTAAGCCTTGGAGCCGGCGTTGTCCATAGGACACTTCCGTGTCATGTGGCCAGCATGACGACTCGGAACGCCGTTACCTTCTCGCCGAAGCTGTACCAATTAATCTACTCACATTTGCATGTTTTCGAACTGCTAGGTGAGCAGGAGCTGGGACTAGCAACGGGAGCTCACCCCGCCGCGCGGTTTCGAACCGCCGACCTTCCGATCGACAGCTCAGCGGTTTAACCCGCAGCGCCACCGCGTCCCATGGGTACATACGCATGCATAAATCAATGGGTGGGCTTGTATTCATTTATTAGCTCAGGACAATGGGAAACTGGCTTATCCCAATCATGAGAATGAAGGTTTGCTTCTTTTCTAGATGAGTAGTGTGAACTTGACTCACAGAATTCTGAACTCTAATCTCATTGCGTTTTTGGACCCTTACCCACTTCTGTTTTCAAAGGCCAAAGCAAGCTTCTGATGACAATGGGCAAAATCTGCTGAACTCAGTAGAGTTTCTACATACGTGAGCAATAGAATATACTTATGTTCTTTGGAGGTTGTTATAAGGATTAATTAATTAATGTTTGTACAGCACTCTGGATATATAAAGTGCAGTAGGAGTGCTTAGCAATATTATTATTAAGTCCCTGTGCATCACTTATTTACTCTTAATATCTGAGCAGAGTGTGGCTTTTGATTTGGTGAACTAATAGATCTAAGGAAGGGAGAGAGGCATTACTATGACTATGGATCCAGGCAAATGCTGAATGGTTGTTATAACTAGGAGCAATAATAATCAAATGAACATGCACAAAGTACTGTTAGGCAAAAAATTGTGCTTCCGTGGAAGATTTTTTTTTTTGCTTGTGCAAGCCTGCAGTTTACAGATCTGATGAGAAGAAAGTGTTTCTCACTTGGACCAAGGTGATTTGCGTGGTGAAGCAGTAAGTGTCCTTGCAACCACAGTCATGAGAATACAGGACACCACCAAGGGAACTGGTGATAAGGGGCTTTCCTTAATGCTCATGGGCTCTGTTGTCTCCAAGTAGGTTTTTCCGAAAGCAACGGTGGGCAAAGCCTTTACTTCTTACACAAAAATTATTATTGGTCAAAATAGACATTGCTGTTTTGGAAGGGGATCGTGGCGGAAGAGTGAAAGGCAGTCTCATACGTAGCAATTCTGCCTCTCCATCATCCCAGTATACCACAGTGGGTGGCACCTGTCATTGTAAGAAGTTTAGAAATTGGGTAGTATTTTTCTACTCCGAATGATTCATAGTAATGAAGGAAGAATTCACAGCATAATGTCCACAGGCTTAAGAGAACCCCATCTACTCCAGCTTTCTGTTCACACAGTGGTCAGTCAGTCATTTTATTTCGGTCATTGACCAGCAAAGCAAAACAAAAGAGTCACAATTGATTAGAGTAAAACAAGTTATAAAATCATATAACAATACAAGCAAAATACAAGTTAAAGTTTAAGAGTTTGGGGTGTAAAAAATTAATAAAGTATGATACAAAAAATAAAAAAAAAATTCCCTTCTTAGCCCTATGGGTGGCATGTGTCTTCCTCAACCTCGGGTCCTCTGCCAGAGGCCTGGGAGTTTGAGGGTTCTGCACAGTATCTTAGCTGTTCCTGGCACTGCACTCTTCTGGACAGAGAGCTCTGATGTTGTTCCTGGGATCTGTTGGAGCCGCTCTCCCGGCTTGGGGGTCACAGCCCCAGGTGCTCCTACCACCACTGGGACCACTTTGGCCTTCACTTTCCACATCCTCTCTAGTTCTTCCTTCAGGCCCTGGTACTTCTCCAGCTTCTCATACTCCTTCTTCCTGATGTTGCTGTCCCTTGGCACCGCTACATCTATCACCACCACTGTCTTCTGGTCCTTGTCTACTACCACAATGTCTGGTTGATTGGTCAGTACCTGCCTGTCCGTCTGGATCTGGAAGTCCCACAGGCTCTTAGCCCGGTTATTCTCCATGACCTTCTGTGGAATCTCCCATCTGGACTTGGGATGGTCTAGCCCATACACTGTGCAGATGTTCCTGTACACAATGCCAGTTACTTGGTTGTGCCGTTCAGTGGATGCTGTTCCTGCCTGCATCTTATACCCTGCCACTATGTGTCGGACTATCTCTGAGGCCTCTCTGCACAGTCTGCACCTCAGGTCCTGTCTAGTGTGGTAGATCCCTCTTCTATGGATCTGGTGCTTAGTGCCTGTTCTTGTGCTGCTATGATCAGTGCCTCAGTGCTGTCTTTTAGTCCAGCCCTTTCCAGCCACTGGTAGTATTTCCCAATGTCAGTCACCTCAGCTATCTGTTGATGGTGTATATAAATACAGTATGTATGTATGTGTGTGTGTGTATACACACTTGTATATACGGCAACTAAATGATTGTTTAGAATAATAGAATAGTGTGGTTAATCAGATGCATTGGGGAAAACCCACAAGCCAGAAAAGAGCACCACAGCCCACTCTCAGTCATGTTCCACTACAACAGTTTTCCTCTGTCTCAAAATCAAAGCCCCCGTGATGACTCACTTTTGGTTATCAACTCTAACTATGATTTAGAATCTGGGCCCAACCCACTGAGTTTCGTAGAGCCATAGAAAGGGTGTCTGACACCAATGGAGTTCTGCGTAGGTATCTCTTGTCCTGTGATTACAGATTCCTCAACATTTTAGCTATTCACATTTGAATGGATGCTCTTCGGGTGCTTTGCTGATAAGTGGACAGTGCTTGATCTGTGATGATTTATTCACAGGACAAGATTTGAACTAATTTTCATTTTTTGAGATTCAGAAGCAATGCCCTGATTTCACTGGGTAGACAGGTGCCAAGTCCTGCCTATAGAATTGAGAAAAGAGAACTTTAGGGCTCAGAGAGATGCCCTTTCTTGATTGTAACGATGCAAAGGTTTTAACATTTCAGATTCTCAGTATTTCAAATGATGAAATTTTACCTTTGTTTTTTTGTACCATCTTTTTTCTTCCAGACATGCCTCAGAGTTTAATCTTAAAGATGTATTTATTGTAAACAAATGCTTGGAGACTCTTTAAAAAGTAATTCCTGGTCCATTTTAGGTTTTGGCATCTATTCGGATGTTTCCCCCCTTGCTGTCCCAAATTCTTTCACCTCCTCCTTGCTTTCATGCTCGAGCCTACTGTTGTGCAAATACTCTGGCTGTGGCAATTAGGATTAAGCTGCCCATTCGGAAACCACCAACTTCTTCATCGCTGCAGGTCTGTCTATTTCCAAATGTTTTTATTTTTTATTTTCCCCTGGACTTCTGAGGAATGTACGGATTGATTGCCCACAGCAGTAAAGAGAAGAAGCAGGTCAGGCCATTGTAGCTAACCTGAATGCTAGCTGAGCCAGTGAAAGGATGCTCTTTACATTTTCTTATTCCCACCAACTCCATGCATGTGCTTCGAAAGCAGCTGGGGTCTAGCCCTAGGTAACACATAGGAGTGTTGTGGCTGCCAAATGGTGCCCAGACACAGTGCGAATGTAAGCAATTAGCAGAGTCTCCCCTCCTGTAGTTTGATTCACTTGGTGTGTGCCCTGCACATTTTTTGCAGCTGTGACTTGAAACTGGGAGTCTTCTTGTGGCCCATAGACAGCTGCTTCACTGGGAAGCCAAAAGGAAGCTTTTCTATCACAGAGCCAGATGCAGCTGGGCTAAGCTTTTCTCAGCTGGAATGCAGTTTTTTTTTTTTTACATATCTTGCTCCAGCATCGAGCTTTCGCAAAAACAGAAGAAACAAAGAACAATGCATCTGAAACCCAACTGCACTTTCTACTAATACCTCAGCACACACAGAGATACAGACACAAAGACCTCTTTAACTCATGTCCCTGTACTTCAATGACTTTAGCAACTGATGCAGCCTCTGCTTCTAATACTCCTCAGTAAATTCCAAGATATTCAAAGACACTAAATCGAGTATACATTATAGATTTTCTCCTTTGAACTGTATTTGACATTTCAGAAAGCCATTATGCTGAATTGAAGTTCCAAGTTTGCCAAACAAATATTTGCAAATAGGAATTGAAATATAAATATCAGATGCACAGGTCAAGAGTTGATTCCTTCTTTGGCATTTGAGTCTCTATACTTAAGGTCAAACTTGTGCTTAAGCATGTCTACTTGTGAGTAAGCCACACTATAGTGAGAGTTCAAATCCCTAGTACATATGCAGAAGATTGCAGCCTTACTGTGCCGTCCAGCAATAAGTAATAATAAACTTTCAGTCAAGATCTGGCTTAATGTTTAGTTTGGGTTTAATCTTTACTTTGGGGTTTCATAGACGTAATGAATAGATCAGTATGAAATATTTTATAACTTGAGAGTTCATATGTTTCAGTGAATTTTAGTCACAATGATCTGTAGTTGAAGGTGATAGGTGTAGATAATGGATAATATTTGCTCTTCAAGCACCCCTTTTATGGCCCCAAAAGTAGTTAGAATGGGCAGACTCAAATGTGACTCCTTTTGCAGTTTGGGGTGGGGTTATAGGGGGAATTTAAGGTCACCATGGACATCATAAACTATGTGTAGAACATGCAAATTTAAGTACTTGATTGGGAAAGTAAGAATGTAACCCCATGCAAATTTACTTGAAAGTTATTCCCACTACATTCAGTAGAGTTTATGCACATGTAAGTGTGCATGTAAGTATTACCATAGCTTGAGATATATCCATCCAAGGTCTAGAGTGAATTGAGAAATAAACACAAAAGGGATCGAAGATAAACACATCACTCAGAACAGATGGGTTTAAGAGAGCCAGATGTAACCAAAATTTGGAAGTCATCAAGATTGGCTGTCATCTGACCAGTGGAATAGACAATTGGAAAATACTTTTTTCCTCCATACAGAAGGCAACACAACTGTAGTGTTTTCTTTCATCTTCTTTTGCCCGAAATCCCCCTCTTGCACAATTTCAGGGGCATTACCTCAAATCAAATATCCTAACTTAATAAATGCTTATCTGCATGCAGAGACTTCTTAGTCTACATGCATGTGCCAAACCTCCAGGTCATGTTGGAGTTCTGACCAGGTACTGACATTTCTTACCTCTTATTTCCTTCTTCCTTTTTCTGATGGGTTCAGCAATTCCATGGAAGGGCTGTCCTCTGGAGATAGTTATTTGCCATAACTCATGGGTTTCAGCCTGTTTTACAATATGGTATGCCATGGTATGACAGAAGGAGTCTGCCTCTAGGGGGGATTACTTAGCATAGAACCTCCTTTTTTAAAATTTTGAACATGAGCGATGCAATATTGAGTCAAGCAATGACTAAATTGTGGACTTAATGGTGTGGTTTCATGGCTGATGAAAAATGCAAAGGCAGCACTGGTCTCTGTATTTTGGATTAACATCCTGAGTTTTCTGGATCTTTTCTTGTCAGGATGTCAACCTCTTACTTTGTTATGAATTACAGAATTGTTGTCCAGAAGAAGGCAATAGTCAACTGTTTCTGTATTGCAAAGAAAACCCCATGGATGTGTCCATAAAGTCACAAGTCTTTGATCTTGAAGGCGGCTACCTAAAAGAAGTTTGTTCTGGGGCAACTGACTGCCATTAGCCAAAATGGGGAAAGAATGTAGAACCAGAAGGTGAGGGTAACCAAGTTCATGAGAGTTGTTAGGGAGGAATATGGATCATCATAAATTCAGAATGTGACATCAAGAGAACATTTCCTACTGTCAATCTCCACTTGGATGTGTAACATAATCCTATCACGACAGTCTCAGTCTGCAGAAGTAAGATATTAGAAGGGGTGGGTATTTCTATATTTCTATATATGAATATTAGCAGATTGAGCATCACATATATCCAAGGAGATGTGGTGTAGGTTTGCTTCTGCTGCAATGGGCTATTTTGGCTATTTCTTTGGAAATAGCTATAGTGGAGGTTGAACTGAATGAAGAAAAGGGAAAATAGCCTTTAAAACAGATTAAGCATGGGTGAGGAATGAGCTGCAGCTGCCAAAAGATCCAATGAGGTTTTGGGCTGCATCAACAGAGGTATGTCAAGATCAATGGAAGGGATGGTTCCAGTTTGTGCTGCACTGGTCAGGCCACTCCTGGAATACTGTGTCCAATTTGGGTGGCCACAATACAAGATGGATGCTGGGGAATTTAGAAGAGTTCAGAAAAGAGCAATGAAGACCCTAAGGTCTCCTAACTACCAAGAGCAGTTAAAGGAGCTTAACAGGTTTAGGCTAAGGTGAGACATTGGTGCTCTCTGAGCCTTGTTGTTTTCTTGCAGATGTTTCATTGTGTCAGCACCTGATCATTCAAGCATTCACACAATCACAGTCAGGACGCTGGGATTCCTTTAACTGTTTTAATGAAGCGTAATGAACGGTACAGAAGGCAAGCTGCGAATAAAGATTTCCCGCTCAAACCTAACTTAAAAACTACATTCCCTTAGTTAGTCCCCTTTCCCATGAAACCATGTCACCCCCCCCCCGCCCATCCAGATGGTATTCCTGGCATATCTCAACCCCATGTCCTTGATGTCCTCCATAGCCATAATAAACCACTTCACACTCCAACTTCACACCCTCTCCCATCTGGCGACATGGATTCCATTTCTTGGAGAAGGAAATGATGGTAGATGCTCTGATAAGGGGTTTTGTAAAAGCTTTGCTTGGGGGGATCTGACACATTGCCAGACTAGGCAACATCTTCAGTGCAAAAAGGGAGTGGGCCTTGCTCTCTGTTTATATACCATATTTTCAGGCTCAGAGAGCACCAAGAACTCCACAGTTCAACCATGAGCTACAAATATTCTCTTCGATTGATAAGGTGAGACATGATAGTCTTTCAGTACATGAAGGGAAGTCACAGGGAAGAGAGTGTGGATTTATTTTTCAGGTCCTGCATGTAGGACAAGAACCAGTGGGTGGAATTGCTTACAGTGAGAGATCCAAACTTGAAATAAGGAGGAATTTCCTGACTGTGATGACTGTTAAGCAGGGAACAGCTGGTTTCCTGAAGCCATGGGTGCTATATCACTGGAGGTTTTCAAGAAAACTGGACAGCCATTTGTTCAGAATGGTCTGATGATTCCTGCACTGGGCAGAGGGTTGGATTAGAAGACCTTCAAGGTCCCTTCCTTCTAATTCTTTTTTTCATATAATTTTTATTAAGCATTTTAAGACAAAGATAAAAACTAACAAGAACTAATATAAAGAAAAGAAAAAAAGGAAAAAAGAAAAGGAAAATAAGCCAAAAGTGCAAAAAGAAAGAATGAAAAGAAATAGAAGTGGCTTCCGATTTTCTTTATAGCAATCATACGTATCAATACAAAATTACCTCTTACTCTATGGTTACAAGAAAAAAAAACCTCTCTTTTTACCATTATCTATTTTTTATAATCATCAATCCCATAAATCGTAAGTTCATTTGTTCCTGTCTCATGCAAAAAGTCTATAAGGGGTATCCAGTCAGTAATGAACATAGAGTCATTCGTTTCTCTAATTAAGGAAGTCAATTTCATCACCTCTGCAAGTTCCATCATCTTCACCTAACTCCGTAATTCTAAGGATCGCAACAAAGAGAGTTTGTTTTAAACTTGTGAAGAGGGGAAAACATTTATTTTATTTACACTGAAAATTAAGCATGGCCTCTTAAAACCAATTAAAGAAGTTACTGAAGAGTTTGGTGTTCTGCAATTGTTTCAAGGTCACCTACTGTATAGGTTTGGCTTCTTTCTTGCACCAATGCCATTGGATGCCCAGCTCTGGCAGACCTGTCCCAACTCTAATATTGCTTAGGCTTGTCTTGTTTCTGGAACTGTGTTAGTGCCACTTCTCTTTCCTACTGCCTAATTCCTACTGCATGTTTTGGGGGAGATTCTACACTGTTAGGCTGTTAGGTGTTCTCATTCAGACAGCGGTACAAAATTTTGTAAACGGAATATTGGATGCACAATAACTTTTAAAGATCTAGTTACCTAGTCCAGGTAGTCCTCGGCTTATGACCACAATTGGGACAGGAATGTCTGCCGCTAAGTGATGCGGTTGTTGAGTGAGTCATGCCCGATTTTATGACTTTTTTGCTGTAATCATTAAGTGAATCACGCAGTCGTTAAGTGAATCCAGCTTCCCACATTGACTTGGCTTGTCAGAAACCCCCTGGAAAGATCGCAAATGGTGATCACATGGCCCTGGGACACTGCAACTGTTGTAAATACATGCTGGTTGTCAAGTGCCCAAACTTTGATCTCATGACCACGGGGACACCACAGTGATTGTAAGTGCAAGGACAGGTCAAAACTCATCTTTTCCAGCACTGTTGTAACTTTAAACAGTCATTAAACGAATGGTCGTAAGTCGAGGACTGCCTACTGATTTTTCAGTCTGGATTAGTGCTGCAGTTTGAAGACTATATTTGTATTGTTTTCTATTTCAATATCATTTTGCCCAAGCCACCATAATATGAATCACTCTTTTCTTGTGCAACCTCTTGGGTGGAATTCAAGTATTTTGAATGTTGCTTTGTGTGTTCCTTTGATACATACTTTCTCAAAGCCAATCTTCCCTATCCTGGCATTGCCAGATGTGTCAGGACAGCAGCTGAAACTCCAAAATATATGCAGAATACCAGGTTGGGGAAAGCTGCTCTATGCTCTTGTACCATTTACTTATTAAAATTTAAGAATATATTCTTTTTTTATAGCTTGAGGTACCTAAGAAATAAAGCTGTTACAATACAAATATATGTATAATAATGGCACGTTCCCTTCTCTCCTCCTAAGAATCCAATTGCCATCAGAATAAATATGGCTGGATCCTGGTTCAAATGTTACAGCAGGCACGTAGAAGCCATAGAAATGGTGGGCATGATTTCATTCTCACTGCTGAATTAGCTATTATAGATCTTCAGAAAAAGTTAACAGCTGCCACATTTATGTGATGCTTATGTTGTTCTCCATGTGGGGTCAAATAATATGGCAATCTTGTAAATAGAAGCAACCTTATGTTGCTTCTATTTATTTATTTACTTTATTTTTATTCTACCACCCTCCTAGTGGACTCCTGCTATGCCAAAATGTTCCTGGATGCCTTGACAAACGCCTTTGTCTTACAATCGTCACACTTACAATCATCACACATGATTAGTTATGTCCATGCTGTTTTGAATAAGACACAGTATCTTGGTTCACACATAACACTAAACTTGTAAGTCATGGTTTGACTTACAACCCCAGTGTCTGGGTTCATACAGCACATTAAACTATATCCAAACTAATCGCTCTCAGACATAGCACCAAATGACTGGGTTCATATAACATGTTAATACCTAAAGTTGGCTTTACAAAACACAGTTGCTCTGTTCAAATAACCTGCAATAGCAGAAACAGTGCAACTATATGATGGTTTGATGTGATGCCTTGGTTCATAAAACATGCTGAAGCACAAAATCCCCAGTCCCATTTTATCCCAGGCATGCATGTTGTATGAACCCAATATGAAGCCATCCATTGTCTCTCTCAAAAAGTGAAGTAGACCTGAAGTGCAATCATTATGAATTAGTTGTCTTTGCTTTAGGAATGGACAGCAGTAAAGCTGAAGTTAGCTGATACCAGAAGGTGTAATGGCCAAAGTTTCAACATCAGAAGTTAGAAATATTGTCTTAAATTGTTCAGGTGCAGGTACAAACCACATACATAAAATATCTTCCACAAGTTTCAGTCCTTTGAGATAGACTGTGTTCAGAAACAGACACCGCAAGGATTCCAGGAATGTTACTTTATTGTTGCCCAGTGTAATAACAGAATCTTGAGAGCCTGACAGGGTTGACCTCTGCTCCCTCTTACTGTACACCAACCAGAATCAAGGTAGGTTTATTCTGAGTTTCTTTCTCACACCTTCTCCTTAGGACTGAGTTGTCTTTTATGTTCCCACCCGCCTTCTTCAAGGTTATTTTCACATTCCTCTATAACATGCCATTGAGCTTGACACATTTAACGTTGTGGAGTCATGGGTTTAAGAAGCCCCAGCCACAAATATAAAGTAGTTCTTTGGATGTCCAACTTCTGATCTGTTTAGATATCTGTAACAGCACATCAGGACTCTATTTACTCTCTTTTGTAGGGTTGTAATCTGAAAACGTATTAATACAGTTTTTATACTAGAAAACATAGTGAGCATTATGAGGATAAATTTGTTAGTACTTGGAGTTCAATAGACAGAAGTGCAAATCACTGTTATTATCTCCCTCTTTATACATTTTTAAATAGAACATGATAATCATCTTTATGAATGCTACATTATTTATAAAGGTCATTGATGTTTGAGACATTTTTGAGCCAACACCCTCATTGGTAAATAGACTTTTAGTATCAAATAAGAAACCCAAACTCTTCTCTTTTCAAAAGTCAGTGGGGGTTGTCATTTATTCCAAAATGTAATGAGTCACTGCTGAAGAAAGGGGTGTATAGTCATAAAATTGCATCCCAGCTTGATCTTATAGTCTGGACTGGCAAGGTATGCAGGCATTTAGCAGTCCCAGATCTGTCCTGCACAAAGTGTAAAAAGGAGAACAGTAATTGTTGAGAAAGATCTGTGCATGCCAGTAAGAAGTTGGGTTGGTGTGATCCTTTCAAATTTACCAGCGGTCAGTCTGTGGATGTAATTTTGTAAATGCTGCTGCTTCAGTAGGACCCTACATTTAGAGATCTATGGCCTTGGTTGAAATTTGTGTACCAAATGACCATTCAGCCTTTGTCAAATGGAGCCTGAATGTGTGAATGTCTTCTGCATTAGAAAGCTTGATGTCATATGAGGTTCTATAACCTCATTTGACATGCTTGATGTCATATGAGGTGTTAGATAACCATTGTGCCTCCAGTCCTTCAATTAGATTCTGTTGTCTCAAGACTTAAGAACAAATTGTGAAAGAATATTTACTTGTCCTCTTTTGTATTCCATTCATTCTTTGATAGTCTGCCACTGAAATGTTAGCTTATGCTTGTTAATTTTTCTAGAAGCAAGGTCAAGAGTATGATTTGTTCACATACTATATTTCCAGATCTCGTAGCCTTTTCTGGAGATGGGTATGTATTTATGTATGTATCTATTGCATATATAAGGAACAAGTAGGACTCCAGATCAGAAATGGACTGTCTAAAAAGTGTCTTGGAATCTGGCAGACCAACGTTTTGTACATTTTCATTTGATTGATGCGAGATCAGCAGCTTTAGCCTCCAGTATGAATCAAGCATCAATACTACATCATTATTCTTACATTTCAATTCACAGTCCAGGTAAACTCAACTGATGTATCTAAGCAACTTTGCTTAGCTCCCATGAAGTTAGCTTACATCCTGGCACATTTCTGCTTAATGACTGGGGTGAAGATCAAGCTGTTTGTCAGTTGCAGGAGTGTTCACAGTTGAACTTCAAATTAGCTGTTTTCTTTCACACATGTTCAATGCAGCAGCTTCTAGATTTTTTGCCCCTATTTCAGAAGTTCCCTTTGCTTCAACTGGTTGCCTTCTGAGATAAAAGTAGGATTAAAAAAGAATAATAACAGGAGAAAACTGCAAGTGAACAAACAATGCTATCACAGCACTTTAAAATAATCAAATATGTTTTCTTTCTCCTCCTTCCCCTGTTTGCATTCTAAAGAGTAGGGAAGGCAAATTGGAAAGATGAAAGAAAGAACCATACTGGTGTTTCCCCCCAACAGGTATAAGATGTTAAAGGTGGAAGGGTAGGAACAAATGCCCTTAAAAACATGGTGCTGCTATTTTTGTCCTTCAGTTCTTTATGACAACTTATTTGTACTTAAAGGAATCTTTCCAAAGAGCGAAGAAGCATCATTAAATAAAGACTGTGAAATGTGCAATATGGCTTATTTATTTAAATGTTAATTGGTCCAACGAACACTTCTAATTAGCTCTATATTTGCTTAGCAAAAAGTTTTACAAATTCCAATTGTGAAAAAAGCAGCTATTTTGAGCTGGTAAGCATGTTGCAGCATCAGCTATGATTTTTCTATAGTTCTCAGCCCTTGAAGGCACAATTTAATTTTTCATGTATGCATACTAGCAACGGTAAACACTTGCGAGTGTAAAGAACCTTCTTTAATTAGCTGCACAACAATTAAAGGATTCACAAACTAAATTGAACCCTGTCTCTGTGCTTACTAGCTGAATTCTACCACCTGTCACAACAGCACTTTGTTCAATCTGTTATGCAAAATCATTATAGCAATATAGCTGAGGAAAAAAAAAAGAGAAAACAGCAATTATTTCTTACTTTTCTCTTGAATGGGTTATTTTGGGTTAGATTCATGTCAGGTTCATTGAAGCTAACCTTTTGAAATCTGTAACAGCATAATTCTTATATGGCAGGCTTAGAATTTCTAGATAACTATTTCATTTTACCCTTTCAAGAGAAAGGAAGGCACACACTTAATATAAGGTACTTTTCTCTGATCATTTGGGAAAAGTATGTGTGGGTATGTGGGGTTGGGGGAATAATCCAAATCCTTTAATTCTTGCAGCAGACTGCTATTTCTTCTTTGTCAGACTAAGAAACCCAAACATCTAATAATACAACAGCTTCCTTTATTATTAAACTCATTAAATGATGTTGCAAAGCAGCACTTGCAGGACTTCACCTTTTTGTTTCCCTGATTTCCTGCAACCAACCAACCCACCAACCCCCCTCCCCGCCTCTTGTTATATTTCGGAAACAGAATGGGTTGAGCCCCCACAGCTTAGGGTGAGGAGTCTACCTTGAGAAGGTGGGCTGCTGCAGTTTACATTGTGGCTATCAACTGTTCCAGTTCAGCTCACAGCACCCCAGCTACTCTGACTGATAGAGAGAAGATGGCAGGGAACCATGGTCCCGCTGCATTGGAGAGCTACAGGTTCTGCAACCCTGAAGAATTTTATAGCATCCTTAACACATCTGTGGTTTTGGGGGTTGGGGAGGGGCCAGGAAGACACTTACTTGTAAATTAGTATCCCAATTGTGCGTTTTACATGTGAGAATTACATGTAAGTCTACATATCCACTGAGTGGTATGTGTGCGTTGTAGAAGGACACCGTGTCCTTTAGTCCTCTGTCTGCTGTTCTGTATACCCAGAAGCCTGACCAGATGTAATGATGAGTAGGAATGTATGGAGCCAGAGTTGGGACACCACCCTGTGGCACTTCTTCCTCCCTTTGTGGGAATTTCATAGATAAGGGGTTCATTGGAAACTAAGAGTTGCTAGCCGCTTACAGATTTTTCAGAATATCTCTTTATTTATCTGTAGATACAAACATGTGTCTTTTAAATATATTTTCATATTACTAATGTTTATTTATTTAATTTTTATCCCACCTTTATTATTTTTATAAATAACTCAAGGTGGCAAACATACCTAATACTCCTTCTTCCTCCTATTTTCCCCACAACAACAACCCTGTGAGGTGGGTTGGGCTGAGAGAGAGGGACTGTCCCAAGGTGACCCAGCTGGCTTTCATGTCCAAGGCGGGACTAGAACTCAGACTCCTGGTTTCTAGCCCAGCACCTTAACCACTAGACCAAACTGGCTCTCCAATATTATCAGGAGTATTTTTGGGGGGAGACTTCATATGGTATCCATCCTTAATACTGTAAACGGGTCTCAAGAATTTAGATCATCACTGTAAATGGTAAGGCTATGAATGTGAATCCTGACCTGAAACCATAATATTGGAATCAGTAAAGGCATTTCTGGGATGGCGTGGTTATTTATGATCACTTCCTATGTGCAGTGGTATGTGGAATGACCTTGGGAGACAGGAAGAAGTGATGTAGACTAGACAACCATCATGCAAAAGGTATCTCAGCGCCCACAGAAGGAAAAAGGGGTGTGGGAAACATCTCAGCAGGGACCCTCCCTAGTTTTCTGGAAAGTAAAAGGAAAGGAGGGGAGAGATGCTTTCAGACTTGCAAGATTCTGTTACTGTAACTTTATAATAAAGGTAGTGTTAGTACTCATAGTTTGTGCTTCTTGTCTGGCCTATCTCAAAGGGCTGACACTACAGTAGCTATGTCTTATTTGGTGTAGTCATCATGGGTTTGATTATTGTTGATTATTACTAGGCAACCTGGCACCTTGCAGATGTTTTGGGCTTCAGTTCCCATCAACCCCAGCCAATATGACTAAGAGCAAGGAATTT
This sequence comes from Candoia aspera, assembly GCF_035149785.1. Taxonomy (NCBI): domain Eukaryota; kingdom Metazoa; phylum Chordata; class Lepidosauria; order Squamata; family Candoiidae; genus Candoia; species Candoia aspera. The sequence continues at coordinate 15,581,687 of NC_086163.1, read as the reverse complement.
TGAGTGCTGTAGTTCAGTGTATCTGGAGTCCCCCAGGTTGCTTATTCTTCTTTTTGATTAAGATCCATTTCAGAGTTTCAAACAAATCAGTCATCATCCAAGAGTTTTGGATTTACGTGATTACTCTGACCTTTGGTTTCAGCCTCCTATTCTTGAATTAAAGTGGAAAGTATAGTCTTTATAGTGATTATTATTATTATTATTTATCTGTACAGTCATGTCCGATTCTCAGAGATTGCCCGGACAAGTCCCTGCAGTTTTCTTGGCAAGATTTCAAAAGTGGCTTGCCATTGCCTCCTTCCTAGGGCTGAGAGAAAGTGACTGGCACAAGGTCACCCAGCTGACTTTGTGCCTAAGGCAGGAATAGAACTCATGGTCTCCTGGTTTCTAGCCTGGCGCCTTAACCACTACACCAAACTGGCTCGTGCTGATTATTATATTACTGCAACTAATATGTTCAGATGCAGTACTGTACATTTGGCAGTTGTTCCTTTCATCATTACTTCGTAGACAATAGCAGGAATACAGGATTTGTAAAGGTGTATTTCCCTTAAATGGTGAACCGAAAATTGATCCATTTAGGGAAAACACATGCAAAAGCCACTGGTGTGACATGAATAGCTTCTGTGACTGAAGTTAAAGAATTTGTTCTTGACTGAGGGGGACACAATACAGGCATTTCATAATCTGGGGTTATAAATGAATAGGTCCAATTATTCTATGTTGTAATTTTAAGTTGTCCAATATTTTTAGATACTTGTCCCTTTGCATCATTTTGTGAAAATGTGTGGGTACAACGAGGCCCTTTGAAAGCTGACATATTCTCTGTAAAATGAAATATAAAAGCCAAAGGGCTGAAATGGTAGAAGAATGTATGTTTTATGCTCTCCCTAGCTGAAAGCTGGAAGGGAAGCTGCCACTGATAGCACTGACTTGTAAAATTCTTAGATAATTTGGCACTGCAAAACAAGAAACAGACTTGCCAAATGTGTCTTGAATGCACTTTTTCAGTCCCCCGTCAAAGTATCTGAGTTCTATAGCAACTGTGGATGGCATCTACAAAACAGATTCATTTAAAGATAGCTTAAGATAATATAGTTCAATGCACTTCCATATGTGTTTAACAATATCAGAGGCAATGAAGCTGTTTTCAACATGACTGCACAAAATAACATAAATTGAGGAATGATATAATGGGGTTGTTTTTCATGCTTGCACCTTTGCTCATATCTTTCTGCCTAACCCTGGAACACAGTTTTGTGGATGAAAAGTGCCACAGTATTTGAATAATAGACTTCGTTATATAAGCAATGCAATCAGCATCCTACTCCTTCCCACTTATTAGCATATCTGTTTTTCTTGCAGCCATTCCATGGGAGGATGGGAGATTATGTACTGCAAGTTGTTACCCTCCAGATATCTGTGTTAGGAATGCAGAAAGACTGGGAGTTTTAGTCCCAACACATCTAGAGGGGTCAGATATGGCTTATATGGTGAGTTGTCCAGTGGCACAGTGATACATAGGTAGTCCTACCTGTAGCAATGTTACCAAAGGCTGTTGAAGTTCCTTCAGAATGTGGACACTATTTCCTGTCTTGCCCCACAGAATCCACCCCACCCCCCAATTTCTGACTATGAATCCTCCAGTTACTCAAATATGAGGATCACACCTTGAATGTGGGTTCTCTAGAACCAACTAACCCTTTTTCAGTCATCTTCTGGTTGGTTAGGCAATTTCTGCTTTCATGGGGAGAAAAAAAAAGGTATGTAGGAATCGAGGATGTTGTCTTAAGTTCATCTCAGACCAGTTGTCCACCTAGTTCAAGATTATCTATATTTGTTGACAGTGGTTCTTTGGCAATCTTCTCCTATCCCCTTTGGAGATTTTGGGATGGATCTTGGGGCTTTGGCATACAAAGCATGTACTGTGTATGCAAATACATCTCATAATAAGAGATATTTTTGATAAACATTTCCTGACTTGGTCATGCATATGTAAATGGTACAAGTGAAAGATCTTACAAACACTTGCAAGATTTTTCTTTTGTGTTCTGATCTCATCTGCCCTTGCTTCTTCTCACTACCGCATACCTCTGCATGTTGAACTGCCCTCTGATGGGGACTGTTATGTTTTTCTTTGAACATGCCATCAGCCAATGGAAATGAAGCCATCTTTCTTGACTTTTCTCACAGAGACTTTTCTGCCTTCATATCTCTAGTGCTGACAATCACTGTCACCCCAGCAGTGAAAATATTCATAAACATTACCCTGGAACAAATATTGTGTCAAAATCTCTATTCCAATTTCCTGAAATTTTTCTTCTCGTGTGAAAGAATGTCTCATTTTCTACTTCATTCTCAGGGTGCTTCAAGATTTATTTATTATTGGGAGTTGTTGGTAGTGTGAAACTTGTATTAGCTTATTTTATCACTGTCAGGTTAGCACATGGATATTTGTGCTTCCCCACCCCACCTCTTGTTGAACATTTTGCCATCATTTTGCAGCCTCCCTGATTGCCAATCCTGTCATCTTTTGAAAGAGATGATTGTACAATGAAAGACTGGATACTTGTCTGCATACCATTGCCAATTCACAATGGGAAATCCCTTTGCTCTCCCCCTCCATTCACTGAAATGTTTCCTTTGGAGTGGGGAGGAAGTTATTTTCCATTAAACTGAGTGAGAATAGTAGAAACAAAAATATAGATTAGATTTTGAGTCTCCTAACAGCTCCCCTCTTGCTTTAGGAGAGTTTTCAGAATGACAAATAAGCACCAGTTGCTCTTTCTTCCCCTTTTTCCCCATGTGGGGGAGATGGGCGGTAATTAAGTTTGAATAATAAATAAAAATAAATAAATGTTATAACTCTTCAGGGAGATGGGCAAGAATTCTTGCCTTTGTTTTGACGCATCTGCATATTGGGTGTTTTGATTTACTGTCTCCCATCTCTATTTCTGTGTTGTGCCCTAAAAAGCAGTTTGTATAGAAACCCAGAGTTTCAGAAACAAGGTATAGTTTCACAGTATGTGAGGTAGTTCCTCAATGGAGAATGTATATGTTATACTAGCAAGACTACATCACTTTATCTCCATATGAAAGCTTAGCAGTACAAGGTCTTAGAACTTAACTTTTGCCTTCCTGAACATAATTAACTGATAACCACCCCAATAGTGTCAAGAGTGGTAGTTTATCAGTATCAGAGTAGACTTGCTTGGGCCAATCACTATGCTGAAGCCAGAGAGATTGGTATCTGCAATTATTATTATTATTATTATTATTATTATTATTATTATTATTATTATTATTATTTAACGCAACAACGTGAAATCACAGCTGCCAGTTCTTTAGCTGGTGTTGGCCTTCATTTGCATTGAGTTCTTCCCAAGAACCTAGGATGTTGTAATATATTGGCATAGTATTTGTGTGGATCCAAGCAGGGTGGCCTTTTGTAATTGACAGATGGAAATTTTGTCAATGCACAGATTTTCTAAGTGCCATTATTATTATTAGTAGTAGTAGTATTTCATTTGCAAACCTGTACCGCAGACTTGTCAAATGAGCCTTTTCCCTTTGGTGAAGTCTGTAGAAAGGAAATAGATTTCTAAGGTTTTTTTCTTTAGAAGTTAGGTAGATAGACAGGCAGACAGACATACAGACACATACTCTATGGCTGTTGGTGCCTACATGCCTTTTCTACCTTCTCCCTTGATCCATCTATATCCTGGCAATGTCATTATCACTTAGCACATCCCTTTTCCACTTCTGCTTTTGAAAGATTCTGTTTGTTCAGTGGGTTACAATTTGAACCTCAGAATTCTGAACAAATTCATTTCTGAAAAAGATATTTACAATCCTCAGTTAATGACCACAATAGGGACCAGAAAATTGGTTGTTCAGCATTGCAGTCATTAAGTGAGGCATCATGTGACTGCACCCAATCTTACGACATTTTTTGTGGCAGTCATAAAGTGAATAACATGGTCATTAAGTGAACCATGCAGTTGTTAAGTGAATCACACTGTTCCCCATTGATTTTGCTTGTCATGAGCCAGCTGGGAAGGTTGCAAATGGCGATCATGTGACCCCAGGATGCTGCAACCATCGTAAATACATGCCGGTTGCCAAGTGCCCAAATGTTGATCATGTGACCACAGGGATACTGCAACAGTCGTTAAGTCCCAGGACTGGTTCTTTTTCAGTGCTGTTGTAACTCTGAACGTAAATAGCTGGGGGTTGCTAAATGAATGGTCATTTAGTGAGGACTATATATACAACTACAGAACATCTGCAAGGAAGGCACAAATCAAGAATGATTTTGGAGGTAAGGAAAGCTGCTTGTCCTTTGATCTCATGCTGACAAAGAAGGCCTCCTAAGAATCCCTTCTTAATGAAAAGAGAGACATGTCCTTCCCACCTTTAGGGTCAAAACAGATGTACCATTCTGCATTTGCCAGCTTCTTACAAATAAAACAGTTGTGAAGTGGAAGATCCATGAGCAGACCTCCTGGCTTAAATTGATAAAAATAAAACAGCTGCAGAGGACAGCAACTTAGATTGATGGTGGCCCTGGGAACAGAGGCTTTAGTCTTTGTACCCCCAGGTCTGTCCCCATGCTTATCCCACTCCTTCGCTATTATTCCTACTGTATGGAAAATATCAGTGCAATAAAATTATTTGCCTTTTCCTTGGAACCCATGAATGCACACTCTTTTTAACTCAAATGCTACATGTAGAACTTATGGAATGGGTAAAGAGATATGTACATGGGGATGGAACAATGGGGCAGAAGGATGTGATCAAAGCAGAAGTGTCTTCTTACAATTGTCATCTTACAATGGAATCTTAACCTTTGCAATGGGCTAAACATGTCTTCTGCTGCCAAGGATAACAAATAGGTTTAGGGGGTTCAAGATAGGCTGCTCAAATATAAAAAGAACTGAATGGTGGGAGGGCTCAGGAGGAATAGCTGAGGGCTGTGAAACTAGTGGTGGGAATCTTGCATGTTAATAGATCACTGATACCTGCCCTCTGCCTACCCCCTTTTAAAAAGCACTATGGCAGCTGGAATATATCATCAAAAATGCCCTGGAGTGATGCTAAGCTGGGGGGTATTTCTGAAACTTAACATGAACCCCATTTGTCTATATAGTGCATTTCTGAGGTCCACCAGCAGGGTTTTCAAAATAGAAGGAAGTGCAGGAGAAGACATATTTGGGAGGCTTGGCTCAAATTTGGAGTCTGTTGGGTGTGGTGTTTAAGGCATCAGGCTTGAAACTGGGAGTCCAGGAGTTCTAGTCCTGCCTTAGGAATGAGCCAGCTGGGTGACCTTGGGCCAATCATTCTCCCTCAGCTGTAGGAAGAAGGCAAGGGCAAGCCACTTCTGAAAATCTTGCCAAGAAAACTGCCGGGACTTGTTCAGGGAACTGCCAGGAATCAACACTGACTTGAAGGCACACACCCATCTGAAACTGCTAAAGTCTTAGAACCACTGTTGAATATTCAGTGCTCTTTTGAATATGTAATGCTCTCCAGAAAACAAAGAGGTTTTTTTTTTACTTAATTATGAATATAATTTAAATACACTTATCTAGAATGTAAGTTTTATTAAGATTTAGCCCTCATCATTATCACATACACACATACACACATGCATCCGAAGTTAGATCTATGCTTTATCATCATTTTTTTCCCAGCATGTTGTTGAGTATCAGCTTCAGATTTGTTTATGAAAACATTGCTTTGTCCCTTGAAACACATCTATTTATTCCACTGACACCTACTACCGAGAGAGATAATCCACAACAGGCATAGTTGCTGTCAAACTTGGCCAACAAGCAGCTTGTGACTCAACCCAACAGATGTTTCAACAGTTTAGGTCAAAGGGAATTTATGGACTTTGCAAGTTCCATCTCTTTTTGTTATAGAACAAATGCCAACATTCTCAACACCAGGTATAAGCATTTGACCTAACCAGTAGTAGGAACAAGTGAACTAAGACCCTCAGGAAATGAAAAAGCTGAAATATTATTCTGTTGAACCAGCAAACTGGCTACAATCCAACTCACCTTATCTGACTGTATGCCTGCAGTTTAGGAATGTTTGTATACCTAGCTGATGGTTTATATCTGAGCTGATGTTCCTGACAGGTGTCCCTGCAAACAAAATCTCACAATATCAAACCAGCTTCTGAGCTTTGTTGCATAGGTGCATTTCACATTATACCTAGGTTTGCACAGAATCAAATTTAGAGCCCCCATGAATTGGAAATGAAATCATCCATATAAATGTGGCATGTGTGTATGCAGATTAAAACTATTTTGCAGTATAGGCAGACTGACTTTTAGGAATTTAATTCCATCTTCGTCAATGTAAAAAGAAATCTTTTCTTAAGAGAAATTTTTCACACTGAACAAGATAAAATGTTTATTCAAGGTCTCTAAGCAGCTTATACATGGGCATCTCACTGAGATGGCCTTGTTCAAGAAGTTTAGCTGTCCCCTTGAAGACAACTTTTTCCCAACTTTTGCAGTTGAATTAAGACATGCAGAAAAATCATATTTCAGTTTAATTTTCTCTCACCTTTTCAGCTTTATGTCAGCCCCACTAGGTTAGACTAGACCAGGAAATCAACTCCATAGGAAGGTTAAAACTACTTTTATTGAGATTGGCTAACAGAATCTTGCAGGTCTGATTGTGCTGTACTTCCTCCTGTTTCTTATACTTCAGTGAATTAGGGAGGCATCTATCTGAGCCACTTCTGAATGTTACCTTGTTGTTCTGGACTTAAAAAACATTTTAGCCCCTTTTGCCTTGGTAACGGTTCCTGCATATTTCTATCAAAATCATCTTCCTTACTCTTCACACTTTATAGCCTCTTCAACAAAAACTTCTAATTACATCCCTCCATCTATACACCAGTTCCATTACTACTATATGTATGCATCACAAAAAATGAAAGGGAGAAAGTTCACATACATTTTGTCCTCTAGGTTAAAAAAAAGAGCTCTTTTTAGCCAGTTCAGAAGACAAACTGTGTCATCCTTGATTAAATAATTCCATAGTGCCCATTGAATTGTATTCTCTTGGACTCTTGGCGACAAGCTGAAACAGTTCCCATTAATTTCCTTGCCTCTTTTCCATTAATCTGGAATCAGCTTCATTCCTCATAATTTTCCTAGGATCTTGTCATGAGCTATCCTCTTCACCAGCCTTCTTTATTATGCATCCTTCCAAATGTGTGGATTACAGTTTCTGTAATTCCTAGGAATGACTGGATAAAGATTTGTTAACCCTTGGTGCAGTAACAATCAGAAACCTAATGGTACTACAAAAAGGATTGTTCCCCCTTTTCTATGTTACAGTCTTCAGTTTTTGTATATTTAGATTACAAGGCCTTTCACACAGGCCATTCATTCATTCATTCATTCATTCATTCATTCATTCAAACATTTTATAAGGCTTCCCAACTCTCAAAAGTGACTCTTGGGAGTGTACAAGGTTTGAGCCACAATAACAATAGTTTTAACAAAGCCAAACATCCAAGGCCATAAACACAATCCAACTCATAGAAAACATAACCACATTAACTAACAGAGCTCACCTAACCACATGCCCCAAATGCCTGGGGGAACAACCAGGTTTTTAATGTCTTAAGAAAGGTTGGGGCCATCCTAATCTCTGGAAGGATTCTGTTCCAATAGGGCAGGCCCCACCACAGAGAAGACACAACTCTGGGATTCAACAAGATGACATTGTTTAATGAAAGGGATTAACTATACAAGAGACATATAATTCCACTAAATCAAATCTTTTCAATTAAAGCAAATGGTTTTGCTAGGAAAATATGGCTGGCTTTAACATTCTGAGTTACATGAAAGTAAAAGGAAATTACATTATTGTTGAAAACTGGCTGTGCATTAATTCCAGCTTTAATTCAATGACTGCTTCAAACCACTCCTATGTTAGACTTTGGTGATGCTAGTGGGATCACAGTTGTGATTAGTATTTTTCACTGACCAAGGGCTTTTTTTTTAAATCTTAAGATGGGTCTGGTGTCCAAGAAAAAGAAAAAATTCTTTTTGAATGTGTGAGCTTTTCTGGCAATTAGCTATTACTTGCTTTCAACTATGTATGCAGTGACGTGTTGTTGGTAATTGAGATATTTTTATGAGATGCAGAGTAGGTAAGAATGTTGTCAGCTTTTAAAATATATTTCTTTTAATTTTCAACTATGATTACTTGACACCCTACACTGTAAACGACTGATATCACCTACAATATGCAGTGCTGGGGAATATGGTAAATTTGTATGTGAGATGCAATGGAAATGAACTACTTTGCTATACAGAATTAGGGAATAACCATATAATGCTAAGTTTTGTCAGTGATGCTGTTGATTAGCTGAAATAACTTGTTGGAAAGTTTAATGTTGCTCCCAACAACTTGATTCCACTCTTAAATCTTGAAATCCCTTGCCCCAGATATTACATTATAAAGATGGCTTTACGTATCTTTCTGATTTAATTATATCTATCTCTGTCATTATCATAATTATTAATATTACCATTATTATTAAAGTATATGACCTCTTGCCATTTATTCTTACTTTTAGCAATGTGGAAGATAAAACGTATGCAACACCAGTCCACTTGAACTTCACATCTGAAACTCAAATGTAGATCAGTTTAACAATTTTAGAGAAAGGCAGCTTTGAAATGAACAAGTCAAAATCTGGTACATACAATGTCAGCTGGGCACCAGCTGACTGAGTGTAATAATCCATTAAAGATAAATAGACCCTTTTTCTGATTCTAAAGCTGCCAAGGTTTAACTCTTTCAGCCATGTTTCTTAGCATTGTCTACACATCTATCAAGGAAGAACCAGGCAGTGATAATGCCACACGTTTTATTTATTAATAATTTGGCAGATAAACCACTCGGTATCCTTCCTAGTGCAGTAATATCTGTGATGTAATTTGTTTGGATGCCCAAATGTTGCCAGCGTTGATTGTTAGAGATTAAAAAAAAATACACTTGCTCAGCACACCCAGCTCTGGGCTAAAATGTAAGCATGAAATCTCTGGTTTATTTTTGTAATAATGTTTACAGCTGCTTAATGACCCTGAAAAGGTTCAGGAGTCTGATGCCCTGTGTTTCTTAACTGGAGTATATTATCACATCATAACAACCTTAGCTAAGCAGTCGCTCAGCTCAACAATAAGAATTCTATTTAACCAAATTTTGCCATCCATTCCACAAGGTTGCCTCAGTAAGAACCACTGGAGAATTGCTCAGGACTGAAGTGGCCTTGAATAGCTATGGGCTAGAAAGAAAGCTGTGCTGTTTTGAACATTCATACTGGCTGACTGTGAATGGAACAGTACAAAAGGTGGGATTTGCTCCTTACTCAGAATGTTCAGAAATTCAACCTGGCTGAACATTTTTACTTACCTGAAGGAAGAATATCTTCTATAGATGAGGCAAGGCAGGAACATTCAACTTGTTCTTGCTCTGGGACACACTGACTTTTGAGAGGTGTCTTGGTGACCATACCCCAAAATATATACTCAAAAAACTAAATGTCCTTTCCTCTCCTCTCCTCACTCTGTATTTTTGGTCATAAAAAGTTCCTCTTCTGGCTAACTCCCTTTTTCTGCATATTGACTTAATGTACTACATTTGTTATTACTGATCCTATTTATATGAGCCAGTCCTTAATTTCTTATACTTTCTTCCTAGTCAGTTCCTAGTTTGGTTTTATTTTCTCCTTTATCAGATATTAACATTGATAAGATGAGTTTTGACAGCTTTTGTACTCCAGTGCACAGCTCCCTTTCCACAAGCTTATAACAGAGAAGGGAATCTCTGAGTATCTTGCAGCTTCCACCCCTCTCCACATGGTCCCAAGTCAGTGCTGATGGTAGCTATAATCCAACAAATCTGGAGAGCCACAAATTCTCCATTTTTTTCCTCTGAAATTTAAATTGCAAAATGAATGCGTACAGGTAAAGGTAAAGGTAAAGGTAAATTCAAGCTACCATTTCATTTCTTGGGGTATATTTTAGATTGTACTGAATAACCCATTGCAGGGCAAATAATTTTTTTCCCTCCAAATTTTGATAATCAGCTCATTTCAGATTGACAAAAAGTATATGTAAAACATGCAGGGAAGAGCCTTCTATGATACGAAATGGAGCTCAGAGATTCAGGGACTCTTCCATCATACTTTTGTCTATGAAATGTTGGAAGATATAAACAATAAATAAGTCTATGGCACAGGTATTGTAAGGTATATGTAGCCAGTTTTATAGCTCATATCTTTTAAGTATGCAGGCTGCAATCTTGAATCCATTTATTGGGGAGAAAGCCCCAGTAAACTTACCTGGAAATAGAGTAGGCTGGAATTTAATTATTTTAAGAATGTTTAAATTATAGACCTTTTATAAACCTTTCTTCCCCAAATCTTAACAATAGCTTGTAATGAGGTATCAGAACTGTTAGACTCTAAACAAGCAGACATTTCTGCTTTTTGAGATTTCTTTTCATCCCTGCCCAGCAATGGGGATTTTTATGTCTTAGTTACTATTTAGAAAATGAATTCTGTAAAAAGTTTTGGTCAGTTTTAGCAGATTTCAAATCAAACTTCTTAAAAAGATTCACCAACAGAATATTTCATGAAATCTATTTAAAAGTATAATTTTCTATATTTGAATGTCACAATAAGCCCATTTTCCCAAGCTCTCTATGATTACACTCCTAAAAATCCTTAGTGGCTGGGAAGAATGGGAGCTGAAGTCTAAATTTAATTTTCATGGCTTATTGTGGCAAAAATGAGTCAAAGGGAGACTTAGGTTTGAACAATCTCCCTTCCTATGACTAGGGAAGGAGATTAGAAAGTTTTGCTTCTACTATTAGTTGACCACAGCTTCCTCTATTAGGCAGATTAATTATGATTAGTTTAACCTTTTAAAAAAAAAAATCCATTCAATCATGTCTGATTCTCAAAGACTGCCTGGACAAGTCCCTGAAGTTTTCTTAGCAAGGTTTTTCTGAAGTGGTTGCCCTTGCCTCCTTCCTAGGACTGAGAGAGCAGAACTGGCCCAAGGTCACTCAGCTGGCTTTGTGCCTAAGATGGGATTAGAACTCATGGTCTCCCAGTTGCTAACCTGATGCCTTAACCACTATACCAAAATGGCTCAGTTTAAGCTAACCAGCTTCAAAATTCTTGGTTTGATGTTGCTTTGTTTATTAATTGCAGATTGCTGTTTAAGACACAACAAAACTTAACTAAATGCTGAAGCAGAGCCTTTTTCTCCCCTCACCATGTGTATGCAACCCTGAAGCTTGTTAGGGTCCATTCACATCATAAGAAGTCAAGTGCAATCACTATCAAAACATGAGTTTCAAGCCAGACCTCTGTTATGCAAGGACCTTCTCATTCTAGAATGAAGCTATAGGGTTAAAGGTAAGAGGAACCATTGACATTTTGGTAAGAAAAGGGCTAGAGAAGGTCATCAGTAGATTTAAAGCAGGCATGGGGTACCTGTGTGTGGCTTAGTGCAGTGTTTCTCAACCTTAGCAGCTTGAAGATGTGTGGATTTCAACCCCCAGAATTCTGGTAGTTGAAGTCCATACATGTTCAAGTTGCCAGGGTTGAGAAACTCTGGCTTAGTGGCTGGGTGCTGTGGTCTGGGGAGTCACAAATTCCTTAAAACCTTCTCCTTAAACTGGCAAAGTGCCCTCCCCAACAAGGCCCCCAAAAGAAATTCATCTCTTTGAACGATTACTGATAATTAGGGCAAAGGTTCATAACTTAATGTTCTATACTAATATGGAATCTGTTTGTCTCACTCTGTGAATGTGTGTGAACACCTGAATGTATGCAAAGGATTAAGTACTCTATTCATTATGAAGGAATTCTGGCATTTTTATAGGGTGAAAGACTGAAGGAAGCTGAGAGTGTCAACCCTCTGCATGTTTCACTTGATTGCTTCCCTTCCTTTTCTAAGAGCACATCAGAAGTAACATTTGCAACTGAGTTTTCATGAATGCATGCCCCGTCTCTTGAATATACTAGAGAAAATTGCAAGGGGAGGATCATTACTAGGGACAATTATGCTGACCAGTACTGAGCGCCAGTGTTTAACAAACAGCCTTGAGTTCTAATTTTCTGCAGTGCCAACTTTGCAGGTACCATTTGTACTCATTATTGTATATTGAGAAAGTTATTAAAAATTGTTAAACTTGTTGAAGCTTTCTGTGACACCTTCCCTGGCTTTTAATTGGGTTTTATCAAGTCCTAAAAGAGAGCTCTTTTAAAATAATCAGGGTCCTTAAGTCTATTTCTTTTGCCCAATTGCAAAATGAAGGCAATTGAGTTATTTTTCCTAAATATTGAATGAATTTGCTTGACAAATGAAGAAGGTAATTTATGCCTCTTTAGATGGATAGCATGTTTAAATGACGGAGGAACAATTGCTTTGTAACAGAAGGGTTAAATCTTAATCTCAGAGGTTTGCGAAGCTGCTAGTTGCAGTCTCCTTAAAATTTAATATACCTCGTTAATGCTTACTTGCAAACACTGAAGGATTTTTATGATTATAATCATGTGTTACAGCACCTAGTACTGTTTCTAAGTCGCATACTAATCAGCTTAATGAGATATTACTGCACTTTTTGTTGACTAAAGCAAAATCCTTTTTATTGTTCGAAAGCATGTCCTTTACTTTATTTTTCCCCCAAACATTATCTTGTTTTATTGTGTACCAGTAAATATCATGCCATCTCTGCCCCCGCCCCCAGCACCAATCAAATCATAAAACCATCTTTCTCACTGTAGAATGTGGAATTTATTGAATATGCTTAATGGGACTGAAAGTTTTATAAATGGATTTCTATTTTTGTTTTTTGTTTTGCTTTTTTAAAAGGGGAAGTGAGCAAGATGCATAACTGTTCTCTTTTCAGTAGGTCAGCAAATGTAAACAGGTATAGTATCACCAGAAGGGCTGAGTGATGTTGAAAGCTGAATGACTTATTTCAGAACTAGATATTCAGATGGGTGATGTGCTCATTTTAAAAGCCTAATTAATACATGCAATCAAAAAAGTGTGCAGGGTGATGAAGGTCTTGTATAATTAAGACAAAACAATCACAATGGTACACCATGCACTTGACATTTAGTATACATTTATTGGGTTTTGACTACAGGGATGTTGCGTATAGTTTTCATGCATTCCGAGATCCGCTGATGAAATCGCTCTCCTTCAAAATCTAAACTTTTCCTTCATTTTTACAGGGATGGAGGAAACTAGTTTGTGCCTTGGTGTTTCTTCAGCTGTGCCAGAAGCCGAGGCCCACCTTAACAGCTCCCTGCTCAATGGCCAGTATTCAATGAGCCAGAAGTTGCACCAGATCACATCCCAGCTTAGTCATGCATTCCCTGAGCTCCAGAACAGACAGAATCCCGAGGAAAAGGCAGTGGCACTTCTAGAAGACAAGAGCCACGTTTCGCTAGCCAACCAGCCCATCAGCAGCCAGATGGCCCTCTTAGCCAATCAACTCAACCGTGAGGTTGATACCAGTTTAAACGGGAGGGTAGACCTACAGCAGTTCTTAAATGGACAAAACCTGGGCATCATGTCTCAGATGAGTGACATAGAAGATGATGCTAGGAAGAACAGAAAATACCCATGTCCCCTGTGTGGGAAACGATTTCGTTTTAACAGCATCCTGTCGCTCCACATGCGCACCCACACTGGAGAGAAGCCGTTTAAGTGCCCCTATTGTGACCACAGGGCAGCTCAGAAGGGAAACTTGAAGATTCACCTGCGCACTCACAAGCTTGGAAACCTTGGCAAAGGCCGTGGGCGGGTCCGAGAAGAGAACAGGCTCTTGCACGAGTTGGAAGAACGGGCCATCCTGCGGGACAAGCAGATGAAAAGCAGCCTTCTGCAACCCAGGCCTGATGTCAAGGCCCATCCTCATGCTCAACCTGTCCCTCTGGCCAATTGCAATATACCCATGCCCACAAACCACAACACCCCTGATATTTCTAATCCGGTTCCCTCTCCAAAGCCTGCCAGCATCCAGGAAGAAGTGGTTGCCACAGCTGCAGGGTTTAGATGTACTTTTTGCAAAGGGAAGTTTAAGAAGAGGGAGGAGCTAGACAGGCACATCCGGATCCTTCACAAGCCTTACAAGTGTACGTTGTGTGACTTTGCAGCGTCACAGGAGGAAGAGCTGATCAGCCACGTGGAAAAAGCTCACATCACTGCTGAGTCCGCTCAGGGCCAGGGCTCCAATGGAAATGGGGAGCAGGCTGCCAGTGAATTCCGGTGCGAAGTGTGCGGTCAGGTCTTCAGCCAAGCCTGGTTCCTGAAAGGCCACATGAGGAAGCATAAGGATTCCTTTGAGCACTGCTGCCAAATCTGCGGGAGACGCTTCAAAGAGCCGTGGTTCCTCAAGAACCACATGAAAGTCCACCTGAATAAATTATCTGTGAAGAATAAATCACCCAGTGACTCAGAAGTACCTGTGCCTGTTGGTAGTATGTCACAGGAAGCTCACGCCAACTTATACTCAAGATATTTGTCCTGTTTGCAAAGTGGTTTCCTACCACCAGACAAAGCAGGCCTCAGTGAGCAGAATCAGGCATACAGTAAAGGGGATTTGCCCATGAAAGAACGAGAAGTCCTGGGCAAGCTCCTGTCTCCTATTGCTAACATTGGGCATAGTCTTGCTGAAGGGGATAAACATTCCTTATTGGGTTGTCTTAACCTTGTGCCTCCACTCAAATCTAGCTGCATAGAGAGGCTACAGGCTGCAGCCAAAGCTGCTGAGATGGACCCTGTAAACAGCTATCAAGCTTGGCAGCTCATGGCAAGAGGAATGGCCATGGAACATGGTTTTTTGACTAAAGAGCACCAGATACAGCGGAGCCATGAAGACACTTTGGCAAATGCTGGAGTTATGTTTGATAAGGAGAAGCGGGAGTATGTGTTAGTAGGAGCAGATGGCTCCAAGCAGAAAATGCCTGCTGATTTGGTTCACAGCACTAAAATGGGCAATCAGAGAGACTTGTCAAACAAACTAGACCCTTTGGAAGGCAGTAGAGATTTTCTCTCTCATGGTATGAATCAAGGGCTCGATTACAACATGCAGAGTCACAGCAGCGCAAAAGAGAAGCCAACAGAGTGTCCTGACTGTGGGCGAGTTTTTAGAACATACCACCAAGTGGTCGTTCATTCCAGAGTTCACAAGAGGGACAGGAAGACAGAAGATGAGATCATCCAGGGGAGCATTGAAGAGCGCCGTGGATCTGGGAGTGATCAGGAATCCCAGTCAGTCAGCAGATCGACCACTCCAGGCTCCTCCAACATTACTGAGGAAAGTGGAATGGGCGGAGGCCTTTCACAGACAGGAAGTGCTCAGGAAGACAGTCCCCATCCTTCTTCACCTTCTTCCTCAGGTATGCCAGCTTTCATTTTTACGTTTCCTGTTTGAAATAGCCCTACTAGTTCAAGGGTTTCCCCATGAGAATCAGGGTCTTACTGTGCAACCTTTATTACAGCCACACCTTTCTCTCTTTTTTTTATGAAATGAAGGATTCTTGTGCTTTTCCTTCTTCTACCTGGAAGACTTTCATTTGCCATGTTCTGAAAATTTCCCACATCTGGCAGCAATGAAAAAATGGTAGCTGTTACCATAGAATAGAATATCCATTGCAAATCTCCTGATTCCACTTTTTAATTTTCCCTCTCATGCAGTGCCTCACTTCAGAGGGATAGCAAGAATTTTGCAACTATAGTTTGGGAAAGTTCAAATATATTGGAGAGGCTGGGTGTTGTGGCCAGTAGCCTGTGTAATATACACATTCATTCACTTTATATCCAGCTCCTAGCCATTGCACTGATCCCTTTAAAAAGTGCGTATTATATTGCTTCTGTATTACTGTACTAATTTGGACAAATGGAATTATATCTGATTGGTAACTGCAAAGGCACTTAGCTTGTCTGTCCCTTCAGACTAAGTTCTCTTCCTTTAGCCTCACCAGTCATGTCATTCTTGGTTCGGTTTTGATAAATCCTTATATCATGAGATACAATTCAGTTATGTGCAAAAATGTAGAGCACATTTAAGCTATGAGCCACAAACTACGAATACACAGGGACTGAGAGTCATATGAAGGATTTAGTGGAAAGATATAGACTTCCCATTGATGATTTTTGCCTTCCATAGCCATTTTAAGCCATATAAAACCATGTTTTAAAAATATCCCATTTGGTTTAACATGAACCTGCTGCGTACAAAAGAGCAAAGCAAAATAATATTTCATTTAAGCCCCCTACAATATTGAGCCTTATCGGCATACATTATATATATATATATATAAATAAAAAGAAAGGTAAAATTTCTGACCTCATCTCTCATTTCTAGACTCTAGACTCTTGAACTAATGGATAGTAAATTGAAAGTTATATCTTCAGCCCCTTTATAACAAAAGCACCTCGCTAATATTGTAATCATTCTGCAGACCTAACAACGGAGGAAATCATGCCATAACAAATACTCTGTTACTAATGGCAACATTGATTTCTGCAATCAGCCATTAAGTCTAGAAAATGAAAGACAGTTCAAGAGACCTTTAGGCATTACATTGCCCACTGTTAAAGATCTGATAGCAGGCTGTTGAAGGTAATTCTTTTAGGCTCACCCCCTCCCTGGGTTTCAATAAATATTTTAGTATTGAAGGCAATCCACTGTTACAGTTATTAAATAGATGCCAGTTTATTTTTGTCGCTCTTGTCTTGCTCCAGTATCCTCCATTTCTCAGACCAGATTAATATAAAAGAAAGTGTTAGTTTGGGGGTGGCTTATAATAAACCCATAAGCCCCCCACTTCTTAAGACCTATAAATCTGCCCTCTGCATTCCACAGATTCCTATAGTGCTTAACCCTGTTGTTTAAATACCCAGAAAACACTCCGACTCCTCTTAGAATTCTAGCCTCACGTACACTTTATTAGTCATCAAAGACATGCAGAAAACCTATGTAGGAATGAGAGGACTCGTTTTTATACAGTCTAGCTGCTTGGATTGTTTTAAAAGGATTCAGAATCTAGTAGGAAAACACAGAAGATTTGCTTTGCCATGCAAGGAGCATTTGCCCATGTTTTGAACATGTGGGTAGACTGGGTGCAGATGCATGTTCTTGTTGTCCCTTGCAATAAGCATTGGTGCTCCAGAAGTTGTCAAAGGTGGTCAGGATATGCTTTAGAACAGTGTTTCTCAACCTTAGCAATTTTAAGTTGTGTGGACTACAATTCCCAGAATTCACCAGCCAGCATGCTGGCTGGGGAATTCTGGGAATTGTAGTCTACACATCTTAAAGTTGCCAAGGTTGAGAAACACCGCTTTGGAATAAGTAAGAGGAAAATAAACAGTGCCTTTGGCTATTTTTATTTGATTTTCTTGTGAGGGGAATACAAATGCCTCCTCAGAACCGCACTGCTCACTGGGCTCTTTTCTTGCCCTTGCAACAATCTGCCCAATGAAACCCTTGAAATCTGTCTAATCTCACAATAGGATTGGCAGGTAAATCTCAAAATGGCCTTTTTGAATGGAAAGTAACCCATTTTGCTTCTTCTGTTCTTCTCTGCTTTAATCTGGGCCAGAACAATATCCAGTTTTGACAATCAGAAATACCAAAGATGTTGCTTTTTTTTTTATCCCTGTAGCTGTCAGCCCTTTGAGGTAGCCCAGACAAGAAGCACCAATCATGAGTACTAACACTACCTTTATTGTAAGGTTTCTCCACCCCCACCCCTCCTTTGGACACAGATTCATTTATCAGACCGTTGCCTAGGCCATGGCACTTATTCCTGTCTCCCAAGGTCATTCCCATATGCCATTACAGTAGCTCAGGGATGAGCAACTGTGACTTGACAGATGTTTTCAATCTCCAGTTTCCATCATTCTTAGCCAATGATGAGAGGTTGCCACAGCAGCTGCGTTTAGATGTTGTCAGCCCTCATTTTAACCATAGACACCTGGGCCACAGCAGTCTTCTGGCCAAATTAATGGCCTGTCCATCTGTGAAATTACTTGTAGGCCACACACTCCAAACACAGTCTCCGGATACAGAGAGAGGAAAATAAGATGGGCATGTTCCTGACTGAACCTCTCATCTTTGAACTTCCTTTGCCTTTTTCAAAACAGGCCCAGGTCTATGGCTTTCTGAGCCTGTGGTCCACTCCCATCTTCATCAATGAGCAGGGATTCTATGGTGCAAGGTTCCTAAACATACGTAAAAACGATCCATGCATCTTTAATCTTCTTTTATCTCCGAGCACTTAGAGGATATTTTGCCCTTTGTATTGCCTCTACTTTCAAAATGCCAGCTGTATTTCTGGGCCTTAATCAATTTATGAGACTTACTGTTTATAAAGATGGAAGACCAGAAAGTTCAGCCACATTCATTCCATACTTGTAACCTTACGTACTGGATCTAGTTTTCAATCATGCACATTGGATGAATAATTTCTAATTGTTTTCCTTGTTGCCTCCGAATGGAAATGTAGCATCTGTATGATGAGCCATGTCATAGATGCTGAATGCGAAAGTGTCAATTTTTCCCCCCTGCATTCAATAACATGGTTTTAAATTTAACCTGGCTGTCCTCACTAATATTCCTTGGTCCACTATAAAATTCTCAAGAAACAGATTTAAATTGTTGCAAAACTATTGCTACCTGTGGAAGATAAATCAGCAGGATACAAAAGAAGCTTGTAGTTCCTGAAGTTAAAGGGAAATAGCTGCTGAGACAGCCATTAAAACATTACTACAAAAATACTGTTTAACCAGTTTCTAAGCCCATATAACAGTGTCTCAGAACTTAATTTGCATCCCTTGATTCCTTTGTTGTTGTTGTTGTTGTTGCAAACTGGGTCAGTAGGGCCTGAGAAACTATTCTTTTTTCAAATCTTAACCAAGGAATTCTTTTCTGTAATTGGTGCTCTTAACATGATAGTAGTTTCTGAATACATCATATTAAAAATAAAACCTTTTATACACAGTGCCTCTTAGAACAGATCTCTAGAAGAAAGCTTACAATGAGTGGCAGAGAAGGCTTTGTTATCTGATGTAATTCTTTGCAACGGAGGATTGGGAATAGAGTGGCTGCTTTTTTGAAAAAAAAATGTCTAGTTCAGGCTGAGAAGAAGAAAGGGTCAAGTTTGCAATCAAACAGTTATTGCAGAGATGTGTGACTGTCACTGGCTGCGCTAATGTGGTATGCAGCTGTTTGTTATGTGAGTAAAAGAATGTTTGAATCAGTGAACATGTGAAAACTGCTCCATCGGACCAGAAAATGTGTTTGTTCTTTGACTCTGTAAATTGCAATGAACTAAGCTGAGGAGCAACTGCTAAAACTTGGACCTTTCGACAAATGGAGAGGTCATATTTTCTAAGAGAAAATGGACCAAATTGGTCAGATAGATCATTTCCCTTCCTTACAGCCTTTGGTGGTTTTTTTTTTTTTTTTTAAATTGCACTTGCTGTTGCTCTTTGCTCACAATGCAACAAGAAGCTGATAAAAAATGTGAGCCGATAGTTGACTGCACCACTGTCATTCTGATCTTAACCTCATTGCAAAGGAGTAAATCCCATTGATTTAACTGAGTGAGTGTCGAACTAGTTTCTCATTGACACTAGACAAGTTTTGAAAGGGTTCCCTGTGGGTGGATTTCTCCAGATTGTCCAAGTTTCCAGGACATGAACTATGAATGTCTCATTTGGGAGGGCATTCATGTCTGATAATACATGATAATATGCCTTTCTTCGATCAGTCTTAACAGGTAATCTTATTATTATTATTTGTGCCATCCATTTCTCAATCAAAGTAAGTTAGTTTTATGAACTTTGAGAGCTGCACACACAGGATTGTTTGTGGTGAAAAGGGAGAAATGGGGACTGCCATTGTACTCACGTGCAGAAAAGGGCAGGTCCTGCGTTGTGTTATTAATTTCTGAAATCTGAAAGTGTGGCAGGAGCTCTCCCTGGGGGAGCAAACCCCAAACCACACACCAAAATAGGTAGCTGGTTCTCTGGGATTCTTAGTGGAAGCTGTTTTTGCTTAGGAATTGGCACATAGAATAATTAAAACTTAATGTTGTAAGAAATGATACTGTTCGTTATAACTAGTCGAGTAGCTATACCTTCTGCATTTGCCTATAATTTTGGTGTGGAGATAATTGAAGTCTTGATAGTATGAAAGGGGTAATTGAATGCACTGACCCTCCAGTTCATTAAATAAAGTAGGCTAAGTTGCATGATCAATGTAAAGCACAAAGATTTTTAAAAAATAATAATAAAAAGAGGGGGAAAAAGAAGGAAAATAAAATACCACTAACTGTAATAATTTATTCTTGTCCATAGTACTTCATGTTGACTTTGGCACAAATTGTTTGATCAGCTGGTTTGGATTCTTTTCAGTATTTCTCTCCCTCCCCCTCCCCTTTCCTATGGCAGCAAACTCTTTCTTCAACAATGCATTTCAGCCTATATTTATGCCCATTGACAGAGGATATAAAAAAGCTTTTGTATTGGACAGCACTGCAAAGATGCAGGACAGAGAATGTTATGATGCCTTTCTTTCTTTCTTTCTTTCTTTCTTTCTTTCTTTCTTTCTTTCTTTCTTTCTTTCTTTCTTTCTTTTTTCTTTCCCCATCAAAAGTTCTATGTGGACAAAAACAGGCAGAAAATTTAAGGCTGAGGATTAAGATCTTCATTTTTTTTTTGCTTGTGCATTCCAATTGTTCTTAAAATATTTGGCAATGTCAATTAGTAACTGAGCAGAGTTAGCTGATGAACACAATTTTCCACTAGACTGAGCACCCTATTGTAGTCGAGCTAACAGCAGATTTCTGAGGTCATTATCATTCTCTGGTAGCTTTGCCCAGCTGCTTCATGCTGCAAAAGCCAAACTTTATACTCGAGCTTTGGGATGGCACGCAGCAACAGGGGGCTGGAAAGGGAGGAGTGAGAAGTTGGCGAAGAAGCTTAAAAAGCACACACACAAATAAAAATAAAATACACTTGGAAGAAAGAGAATATCAATGCTTCTAGGTATTTTGAGGACCTCTTGTTTTTGAGTCAGCTTTCCCTTTCTCTCTCAGCTGGTGCTTTTCCCTTTGTGAATCTTGTTTGATCTTGGAAAAGTTGAGGTTACATTGCATTTTTTATCTGCTTCATGAACCTGAAGGGATGCATTGTGGCAAAAATAGAAGTGTCACATATGAAATAACTACCTTTTATCTGAACAGGGTCTTGCTATCTTTCCTGCAGTCTTCTTCTGTGGTGGTTATGCCTCTGCACTAATAATCCATTTGCACTGTCTTCTATTGCAGTGTTTCTCAACCTCAGCAACTTTAAGATGTGTGGAGTTCAACTCCCAGAATTCTCCAGCCAGAATTCTGGGAGATGAAATCCACACATCTTAAAATTGCTGAGGTTGAGAAACACCACCTTACAGGACTGCAGACCCACAGAATCATCCAGGGAGTGGCAGATAATAGAGCGTTTTATGGATAAGTAGATCTGAAATACAGCTAAATACAGTTACTAAAATGGTGCTGGCAGATGATGGGACAAGCTAGAAGTGGGGAGAATCAACTAATTTACCCGGTTTTAAAATCTGCTTTCCAGCTTTGATTTCACAATAGGGCCCAAGTAATTATAGTACCAGCATGAAAATATATATTTTTAAATCTCATAAAAACACAGCAATCAAGGAATCTGATAAAATGGCAAACAGCAATAACTAGAATTGTTCTTGCATGCCTTCCCGTGGCTTCTGTGGAAGGCAACGAATGACTAGCTGAAGGGAGAGCTTTTCTGGAGCTGCCAACAAAAAGGTCTTGCTTTTTCCAGAGAGCAGGAACTGGAAGGAGGGCTCCTTGCTGAATGTGATCTTTTGAAGTTCATCTAGCAAGAACTTATTTTTATTCATTTATTAGACTTCTAAACTACCTCAAACAACTCTCCATAGTGTTGGTATAAACCTAAAGTAGCCACAGTATTATAGAACTGTGTGTGTGTGCATGTGCACACACGCTCCTTCAAATCAGTGTTGACACCTGGCATCTACCTGGACGAGTCCCTGCAGTTTTCTTGGAAGGTTTTGCAGAAGGGGCTTGCCATTGCCTGCTTCTTAGGGCTGAGAGTGTGACTGGCCCAAGGTAATCCAGCCGGCTTTGTGCCTAAGGAGGAACTAGGACTCATGATCTTCTGGTTTCTAGCCTGATAACTTAACCACTACACCAACTGGCTCTCTATAGAACAGTTACAGAAACTCAAAACAATTGCTTAGAGCAATATGTATATGTATACTGTATGTATGGTGAAAGGTCCCCTGTGCAAGCACCGAGTCATATCTGACCCTTTGGAGGGACGCTGCTTTTGCAACGTTTTCTTGGCAGACTATAGCGGGGTGGTTTGCCATTGCCTTCCCCAGTTGCCACCTTCCCCAGCAAGCTGGGTACTCATTTTAGTGACCTCGGAAGGATGGAAGGCCGAGTCGACCTGAGCCGGCTACCCGAGAATCCAGCTTCCGCTGGGATCGAACTCGGGTTGTGGGGAGAGTTTCAGTTGCCAGCTTCCGCTGGGATCGAACTCGGGTTGTGGGGAGAGTTTCGGTTGCAATACTGCCGCCTACACTCTGTGCCACACGAGGCTGTCCATATGTGTATATGTATATGTATACCCTTCTCAACCCTATTGGTGGCATGTATCTTCCTCAACCTCAGGTCCTCTACCAGAGGCCTGGGAGTTTGAGGGCTCTGCACAGTATCTTGGCTGTTCCTAGCAGAGCACTCTTCTGGAGACAGAGCTCTGATGTCATTCCTGGGACCTGTTGGAGCCACTCTCCCAGCTTCGGAGTCACAGCCCCGAGGGCCCCAACTACCACTGGGACCACTTTGGCCTTCACTTTCCACACCCTTTCTAGTTCTTCTTTCAGGTCCTGTACTGAAAGAATATATATTTTATATTTTAAATATAAATAGAATTTCTACTCTAAATTAAATTTTATAAGTCATCCAGAAGAACTCTGTTTTAATATGCTTTCTGAAGGACAATAATGTTGGAGCTAATCTGGCTTCTATTCCATAACAGAAGGGCCATTACTACATGGTAGTGGGGAACTGCAAGTAGCTTTTCTTGAGATCTTCTTATGGGGTGGGTGATTCCAGTTAAAGTTAGACTTTCCTGCGGGCTTCTTGCGAGCAGGCTGCTGGCCATTGTTAGGAAATGCATGGATCCTTTTTCCAATCCACCATAGTCCTGCAGTTATCAGTACTTTAAAGGAATGACTGTATGCAAATCTGGTTTCAGCTTCTCAGGACTGCACTTTACAAACCTTCTCTGCTTCTTTATTGCAACATTTTCTGTTGGTTTGATGCTTTTGAACTGCTCACCCACACAACACCATTTCCTCTTGACTGAGACCTAGATGGACCAAGCTTTCTGTACTATTTAAATGGCCTATAAAGATTATTGTGACAATTGAAGCTACATGGTAGGCATTAAAACAAAAACAAAGTGATCTGATTCAACAGCCCCGTATCCCGAAAAAGAATAACTCACTGCTTGGACCTTCCTGTTTGTAGCATATTGTTGCAAACATGTTAATTCCAGGGTTATTCACAGGGTATGACAAAAAATGGTCAGGATGGTGGCCACCATGGTGTGTCACACATAAAACACAGGAGGAGTGACCACCATCTTGACATTTTTTACCGTACCCTGAGGATACTTCTGGTTAGTTCATATTAATCTCAGGCAAACAAGTACAAGAATGAGCCAAACTGGAATAAGCATGTATTACGGTAATCTATGGGTTTGACTCAAAGCAAGATTTCATAGAATTTGACTCTTAGAAATTTATCTATTTAATATACCTGAAACATATAATCAGGGCTGGCTCTGGGCTAAGGCTGAGTAGGTACCGACCGAAGAATGCCTAATTTTAGGGTGCATCAAAATTGAAAAGACTTTGGAAATAGACAATAAAAAAGTAAAAAGCAGTAATGGCACACTCCATGAGCCAGCGTGCCCACTCGAGGGGTAAATATAATTTCGCAGTGTAAATAGGGTGAACATGTTCAAGAAAAGAAAAATATATATCTGGGGCTGAAAAATCATTAAGTGTAAAGCTCAAAAACTTGAAGAAAAAAAGAAACAAGAGGACAACTTTTTGAAATTCCTAACAAAATTGGAAGATGAGCCAAACCATAGAGGTGCCAGAATATGACTTTCTCTGGGGGGGCCAAAATTTCTAAAGCTGGAACTGCATACAATTGAGATGTAATGCTCCCACTTTCAAGAACATGGAATATTTTCCTTTCCTTTCCTTTCCTTTCCTTTCCTTTCCTTTCCTTTCCTTTCCTTTCCTTTCCTTTCCTTTCCTTTCCCCAAGAGACAGAGACAGACAGAAAGAGAGAGAATTTATGCCAGGAAATAATTAAGAGTGTTAAAATTTAAAAGCAGCATGCAGTGATCCCTAGGTTGCTTCAATTGGCAAAATATTCTCAAGAAGAGGTGACAAACAACTTGGGGAAAATTAAAAAGATTCACTCACTGTACAATGGCCCTTCAGATTATTAGAACTACGGTTATTGGGATCATCATTGCTGATTGTTTGCTTGCCTCATTTGATGTCAGGTTGACTGGGATGCAAAGCTGCACTTCTATTAAAGCTCAGCTGCTATAACTGAACACCATATGTAGCTTTTTGGTGCCTGATATGGAACACCGTACATGTTGCTCCATGTTTGCAAGAGATTTACAGAAGCTTGAATTTTGTCTATGAAAGCTGTGTTCATCTAGGCATTGGGAAAGCACTTACTGGTAGAGGTTCAGCTTTTTGTTCTTACAGAATGTCCATCAATTGCAGAAGCGTAGAAGAAATTGCTTAACTGGAGAAGGCAAAAGGTCTGTTTAGCCTAGTGCTCTGTTTCCAAGGGTGACCAGCCAGATGTTGCCAGGAAGTTCACAAGCAGGATATCATGACAAATGCCAATTGCCTCTCATTAGTTTCTAAAACCTGATCATTCAGTAGTTTGTGGAAGTTGTTGTGGGGTACTGCAAAAGCTGGTTCCAAGTGGATGGAATAGATTGTGGTGAGAATCTTTGGAAGTCCCACCTTCTACAGGAGAAGAGGCAAGGACAATGATCAAGCTGTTTATTGGCCTTACAGTTAATTCATCATCCAATAAAGCCATTAGTTGATTCGTTGTATCAGACTATTTCATTTGCATCACGGATAAAGTTGTATCTGCTGGTTCCATCTGTGATAATCTTCTCTCCCCAACACAATTCAGAGCACTCTAGACCATCTCAACAGTGAGACTATGGCTTATTTTCAAGGAGTAGAATAAGAAGCTATTCATGCACTGTTTATCCATGTGGATATTTTCCAGAGCAGGACTTACTCATTTCATTCCCCCAGAAAGCATTATCAGAGACTGAAGTATTCTAATTGTCCGAAGCTGTTTCAGTCCAGATATGAATGAGATGCACGCTTTCCTTTTCACATGATTCTTTTACTGAAAAGTTGCCATATGGGGACATGATGCAGAGTGGCCTTGAACCACAGGGAAACACCAACCATTCTGTGCTAGCCAGACTTGGACAAAAATTGAGCGGCAGTGATGCCACTGGAATGTAAGTTCCCACCATGATTAAGACTTAGGAAGATGAGACCCCCAGGTCAGAAGATGGTCAAAATGCTACTGAGGAGGAACAGAGGATGAGTTCAACTAGCCCCAGACATGATGACGCAGCTAGCTCAAAGCCGAAAGGACGGCTAGCAGCCAACGGTGCTGGTGGTGAATGGCAAATCCGATGTTCTAAGGATCAACACACCATTGGAACCTGAAATGTAAGATCTATGAGCCAGGGCAAATTGGATGTGGTTATTGGTGAGATGTCAAGATTAAAGATAGACATTTTGGGCGTCAGTGAACTGAAATGGACTGGAATGGGCCACTTCACATCAAATGACCACCAGATCTACTACTGTGGACAAGAGGACCACAAAAGAAATGGAGTAGCCTTCCTAATTAATAGTAAAGTGGCTAAAGCAGTGCTTGGATACAATCCAAAAAACGATAGAATGATCTCAGTTCGAATTCAGGGCAAGCCATCTAACATCACAGTGATCCAAATATACGCCCCAACCACAGATGCTGAAGAAGCGGAAGTAGAGCAGTTCTATGAGGATCTGCAGCACCTACTGGACAACACGCCTAAAAGAGATGTTATTTTCATCACAGGAGACTGGAATGCTAAGGTGGGCAGTCAAATGACACCTGGAATTACAGGTAAGCATGGCCTGGGAGAACAAAACAAAGCAGGACATAGGCTGATAGAATTTTGCCAAGACAACTCACTCTGCATAACAAACACTCTCTTCCAACAACCTAAGAGACAGCTTTATACATGGACTTCACCAGATGGACAACACCAAAATCAGATTGACTACATCCTTTGCAGACAAAGGTGGCGGACATCTGTACAGTCGGTAAAAACAAGACCTGGAGCTGACTGTAGTTCAGATCACGAACTTCTTCTTGCACAATTTAGGATCAGACTAAAGAGATTAGGGAAGACCCACAGATCAGCTAGATATGAGCTCACTAATATTCCTAAGGAATATGCAGTGGAGGTGAAGAATCGATTTAAGGGACTGGACTTAGTAGATGGGTCCCGGAAGAACTCTGGACAGAAGTTGGCAACATTGTCCAGGAGGCGGCAACAAAACACATCCCAAAGAAAGAGAAAACCAAGAAGGCAAAATGGCTGTCTGCTGAGACACTAGAAGTAGCCCAGGAAAGAAGGAAAGCAAAAGGCAACAGTGATAGGGGGAGATATGCCCAATTAAATGCAAAATTCCAGAGGTTAGCCAGAAGAGATAAGGAATTATTTTTAAACAAGCAATGCGCAGAAGTGGAAGAAGACAATAGAATAGGAAGGACAAGAGACCTCTTCCAGAAAATTAGAAACGTCGGAGGTAAATTCCAGGCAAAAATGGGTATGATCAAAAACAAAGATGGCAAGGACCTAACAGAAGAAGAAGAGATCAAGAAAAGGTGGCAAGAATATACAGAAGACCTGTATAGGAAGGATAACAATATCGGGGATAGCTTTGACAGTGTGGTCAGAGAGCTAGAGCCAGACTTCCTGAAGAGTGAGGTTGAATGGGCCTTAAGAAGCATTGCTAATAACAAGGCAGCAGGAGACAACGGCATCCCAGCTGAGCTGTTCAAAATCTTGCAAGATGATGCTGTCAAGGTAATGCATGTTATATGCCAGCAAATTTGGAAAACACAAGAATGGCCATCAGACTGGAAAAAATCAACTTATATCCCCATACCAAAAAAGGGAAACACTAAAGAATGTTCAAACTATCGAACAGTGGCACTCTTTTCACATGCCAGTAAGGCAATGCTCAAGATCCTGCAAGGTAGACTTCAGCAATTCATGGAGCAAGAATTGCCAGATGTACAAGCTGGGTTTAGAAAAGGCAGAGGAACTAGGGACCAAATTGCCAATATCCGCTGGATAATGGAAAAAGCCAGGGAGTTTCAGAAAAACATCTATTTCTGTTTTATTGACTATTCTAAAGCCTTTGACTGTGTGGACCATAACAAATTGTGGCAAGTTCTTAGTGGTATGTGGATACCAAGTCATCTTGTCTGCCTCCTGAAGAATCTGTATAACGACCAAGTAGCAACAGTAAGAACAGACCACGGAACAACGGACTGGTTTAAGATTGGGAAAGGAGTACGGCAGGGCTGTATACTCTCACCCTACCTATTCAACTTGTACGCAGAACACATCATGCGACATGCTGGGCTTGAGGAATCCAAGGCTGGAGTTAAAATCTCTGGAAGAAACATTAACAATCTCAGATATGCAGATGATACCACTTTGATGGCTGAAAGCAAAGAGGAACTGAGGAGCCTTATGATGAAGGTGAAAGAAGAAAGTGCAAAAGCTGGCTTGCAGCTAAACCTCAAAAAAACCAAGATTATGGCAACCAGCTTGATTGATAACTGGCAAATAGAGGGAGAAAATGTAGAAGCAGTAAAAGACTTTGTATTTCTAGGTGCGAAGATTACTGCAGATGCTGACTGCAGTCAGGAAATCAGAAGACACTTAATCCTTGGGAGAAGAGCAATGACCAATCTTGATAAAATAGTTAAGAGCAGAGACATCACACTGACAACAAAGGTCCGCATAGTTAAAGCAATGGTGTTCCCCGTAGTAACATATGGCTGCGAGAGCTGGACCATAAGGAAGGCTGAGAGAAGGAAGATCGATGCTTTGGAATTGTGGTCTTGGAGGAAAATTCTGAGAGTGCCTTGGACTGCAAGAAGATCCAACCAGTCCATCCTCCAGGAAATAAAGCCAGACTGCTCACTTGAGGGAATGATATTAAAGGCAAAACTGAAATACTTTGGCCACATAATGAGAAGACAGGACACCTTGGAGAAGATGCTGATGCTAGGGAGAGTGGAGGGCAAAAGGAAGAGGGGCCGACCAAGGGCAAGATGGATAGATGATATTCTAGAGGTGATGGATTCGTCCCTGGGGGAGCTGGGGGTGTTGATGACCGACAGGAAGCTCTTGCGTGGGCTGGTCCATGAAGTCACGAAGAGTCGGAAGCGACTAAATGAATAAACAACAACAAGAATTCTTCAGTAAGACCAGTAATGGTAGACCAGTTTCCTTGAAATGTTATTGATCAAAACAACTACAGTGTATATTTCAGGGCACATCACTCAGTTCACATAGAATGGTGAGAACAGCTCATTACATGAACAAGAATGCAAATGTGCCCTAGAATATTGGAGACAATATTTGTGGCTAATTAAAAAAAATTGAAAGCATCACTCCATGTTTTCAAGGAAAAAGAGTGTAATTTGTAAAACTAAAACAGTGAATTGTAGCCTTGTAATACCCCTTTGAAGTAAAACACATCATAGTACATTACGTAAGTGAGATTCAGGGGTTATCAGCTCCACCCAGAATGCAGCTTTCTCTCAATTTATTTTGGGTTAGATTGAGAGTAATTTTGTGAACACCGGTATAGTTGCTGAAAGCACAATGGTGCTACTAATAGGCAGGAAATACAAGAAGATTCCTGTTTAAATTTTCATTACTAGTTATTTAAGGATATTACCAAAAATATTTCACTGTCACCATATGATATTTCTATATATAGCATCTGTGAATCAGATACCTACTGTAGAATGCATTATAAAAATAACAGTATAATATGTTCGTGCTTAGATCTGCAATTAGATTTTTTAAAAACCATGAATATACAATCTGTTTTTCTCGGCATCACAGCATGGTTTGATTGAAAGAAGTCTAAGTATTTTGTTTTTATTTATTTAAAAACACATATAGGTCCATTTTAGAGATGAATTCAAATGCCTTAAAACATACAAGCATACATTAAAATAGCTCCTTATTAAAAAAAGAAAAAAATCAAAACTGATCAAATATTAGTTGTGGAGGAATAGCACTGAAATAGCAAAGCAAACAGAAAAATCAAGTAAAACATTTCTGGAGCAGCCACATTTGAGCAAAATGCCTTTGAGAATGAAATGCTGATTATTCACTAAATAATAGTCAGTTCTGGAAAGGTCCTACCCTTAGTCATTGCTTGCCAGATCTTATTCAGTCATGCAGTTTACTGAACCTGGAGCCAGTCTTCAGATACTGAAGATTTGAAACATGTGGAAAGGAATATATGGCAGAAGGCAGTTCTTGAGGGATTAGGGTCATTGAGAGCTCTGAAAACCGAACATTGGCACACTGAATGGAATATGTATAGAAATGGGAACAAGTGGAGAAGAAAATTTGAGGTAATATGTTCTAAATGCATAGACCAGCAAGCTAGTTTTGTAGAGGGCAGAACTTTCAAGTATTTTCAGAGAAGCCTCAGAGCCCAACCTGAGGTGACTTGTTCATTAATGACTTTAAGGTCAAAGCTTACCTACCAGCCAAAGATGGAAAAAATATCCCTCAGTGCTGATGCCATCTGTACATCCAAAAGAACTGCAGGATCAAATAAGAATTCCCAATTTATAAAGCTGATATTTTAGGAATAGTGTTCCATCAATCAGATTGTCTACCTGTGTTTGAAGGACAGCTCTTTCGTTGAGATCAAATTGCCCCTTATAGCCCTAGAAATATATACATTGCAACTTCTTCCTTCCTTTTCTTCCTTGTATGGTAGAAAACACATTTCTCTAGAATTACTAATAGTGTAATGTTTGATTACATTAGCAACTGTTTTCAGTACATTGTAGATTGTAGCAATGAAAAGGGAGACCCTTAAAATCTTCTTTAGGATTTTTTAAATCTGATATCCCATAAACAACACCTGCTTTTCAAATCATCTACTATGATGCTTGTAGATTCACAACACTGCTGGTGATCACAAATATGAATTTGTCAACAGACCTTTTGTTACCTGTGGATTATGATGGAGGCAAAAGAATATAAATCATATTGATCATATCAACATCAACATTGGCTTTATCTGCTCCTCTTTATGCTACATGCAGTTATGTGGGAGAGAGATCTATGACTCAATTATATATTTATCCCTTGCAGTGAAGAGTAGCAAAATTAAAGGCATCCCAGAAGAAGTCATGTCTGACTTTGTAGTTCTCAGATCACTGAAGATCTTGTTCACCAACACAAATATCTTTTATTAAATATATTTATTGTTAGTTCCTACAACTGGAGTATGTTTGTTTGTTTGTTTGTTTATTCAATTTATATAGCCGCCCATCTCAAACCAGTGACTCTGGGCAGCTAACAATAATAATAAAAAAAGTCAAACAATTAAAACAATACAAAAAAATTAAATATAAATACAGCCAAAAGATTAAAATCTGTCATTGTCAGCACAACCATAAACAGGGTCCTTCGCACACTTGGGACCCCAGGCCTGGGCACATAGCCAAGTCTTTAGGCCTTCTGAAAAGCTAAAAGGGTCAGGTCCTTTTTTCTCTTCTTAAGTCCTTAAAAAAAAAACCCTTAAGAAATACAGGTATGCTTAGAACAGCAAATTTTCTGGCCTGGTCTGGGAACTGAAATCAAGTATTATGAATGTGGTAGATTATCATAAAGATCCTGGTATTTTTCTGGCATCGTGAGATGATTTGTTAATATTCTCCTGTGACAAGGTTAGAATTAAAATAATACGTATTATACAGGTCGTCCTCATTTAGTGACCATTCACAGTTATGACGGTGATGAAAAAGTAATTTTGTGACCAATCCTCACATTTATGACCTTTGCAGGTCTGTAAAGCAAAGGAAAGCACAGTCATGGTTTTACTTAGTGACCACTTTAGTTAACAACTGAGTTTCTGGTCTCAATTATGGTTGCTAAATGAGGACTACCTGTTTTTCTGCCATATGAATGACTGTTAGGATGACACCCACCCCTGAGTCAAATAGTTCATCTGCCAAGGCTACTTCTGTCTCATTTCAAGTTCTTCTATCTAGTCCATCATGGCAGATAAATAGCACATCAGAGTTTATACTGCTTCCCTAGGGTGGAATGTAAATGAGAGATAGAAGTTGTTATCATCTTCATGCTGATGTCTCTACAACCTGAACTTCCAGTGACTTTACCCAGCATTTTCATTGCAATATTAAACAGCGTGCTAAATAGCCAAATGCGCATGTATTTTGAATTTATAACCATAAATACTTGGCATTTGTATAATGTATTGAAGTGTGGAAAGAAACCTGGACCTGAGGATATTTAATAAACTTGAGATTAAAGCAGGTTTGAATCAGAGATTTATTTATTTACAAGAAGTGACTCTGGGTGGCGTACAACAAAGATATAAAACAATAAACATATCAAAAAACAGTTATTATTAAACAGTTAAGAAAGCATAAGGCACACAAGAGATTAGATTAGCAAGGGAGACACCTCCAGATCTCACTGGTCCCCTGGGACCCTCAGGCTGATGACATAGCCAGGTCTTGAGGGACTTAAGGACAATAAGTAGGGATTGACCTGACCTCACTTTGGGGGGGTGGGGGGGGAGAATGTTCCATAAGGCGGGCGCCTTATTTCTTATTTCTTAGAGAGCGAATTTGGTCTAGTGGTTAAAGTGCTAGACTAGAAACCAGGAGTCTGTGAGTTCTAGTCCCGCCTCAGGCACGAAAGCCGGCTGGGTGACCTCGGGCCAGTCCCTCTCTCTCAGCCCAAGAGCCAATCAGGCGTAGTAGGAGAGTTCTAGCCCCGCCTTAGGCATAAGCTGGCTGGGTGACCTTGGGCCAGTCCCTCTCTCTCAGCCCAACTCACCTCACAGGGTTGTTGTGGGGAAAATAGGAAAAGGAAGGATTATTAGCTATCTTTGCCGCCTTGAGTTATTTATAAAAATAATAAAGGTGGGATAAAAAAAATAATTAAATTTCCTAGCCCATAGCCCCAGCCACAAACCTTAAACTCATCTGGAACATCAATTTAGAAATAGCTTTTCAAGCTACTTTTCATTTTATCATTAACTGAATTTCACTTACAATGTGCTTCTTCCATACTGGAGATGATGATTTATTACAACATTAATTGAATATATAATAAGTTTATGGGAGAAGCAACATCTGGAAGTTGTTGATTACGTATACCTCAAAGCCCAAGAATTCATTCAAACAAACATTTGAATTACAACTGATGAACTCCAAGAGTGACCATATGGCGTGGTCAGAGTGTATGGGGTCATTTAGCTAGTTTTAGGTTGCACTGGACCTGCTGCATCGAGAATCTCCAGTGACTCAGCTGTTGCTGCTCAGGACTCTAGAATTATATCCGTCACTTCTGGAATCTTGAGAACATTCAGATGTTCAGCATGTTGTGTTTGTCATAACAAACGATAGGGCTGGTATCCCAAGGGGAGTGCCCTGCTTCAGCCAACTTTTTATAACAAAAACAAGGAGGCATAGCAAATACCGTGCCTCAGGAGAAACGCAGCTGCTGTTTCATCTTGTGGGATAGTTTTTCTCATTCGGAACAGCAAACTAGCTAAAGGGGTAAGAATTACATTAATGTGGTAGCAATGTAGCATAGCACTGTTGTGATGATACCTGTAAAATGTATGTGCAGGAACGCTCTCTGTTTCTCCCTTTGAGGAACTACTATTCTTTTTGTTCTCTGCTGAGGCACAAATGACCAGGCTCAAGTTATCATATCTTGGATATATTATTAGAAGATCCAGCTCCCTTAAAAAATCTATAATAATGGGAAAGGTGGAAGGAAAGAGAAGAGGACAACCAGCAGCAAGGTGGATAGACTCAATTACATTGGCAATGGATGCACTATTGGAAGAACTAAAGGACTGTGTTGAATTCAGGCCATCCTGGAGAATGTCTGTCTATGGGCTTGCTAAGAGTCAACCCTGATTTGATGGCATATAACAATCATCACATTCTAGTTATGCATTCAGAGTTAGCAAGTCTGACATGTTTGGTGCGGCTCCACTATGCATCCAGGAGAGATACTGCTTGATTAGGCAGATTCTCCGCTCTGACACCCAATGCCATACTGTCTGGGAAGTATTCAACACATTTGGAAATCACTAGGATCGGGAATGGGTACTGCATATGTCCTCAAAGACGGACAGTTCTACGTTAGAGATATGCATCAGTAGATATGCCACAGATACGCAGAGTATAATTGTCAGGTGACAGCGATTTCCACTTCCCCAAAACTAAAAATAATGGAGACGGTTCACTTCCACACATTCAGCTCCTGCTACAAGCCAATGTTTTGTAAGGTGTCTGTTTGCCACACTGTTACCCACACAGTGGGTATATCATTGGATGGACAGGTATAAAAGTAACACTCACTCACTTCGGTTTTTGCAATTTTTTTTTCTGTTGTTCTGGCTTTGGCCATATTTTATCCAACCTGATTGGATAATTCCACTTTTGTGTGTGTCCATTTCTCTTGGTTAAGTATATGTTGGTAAAAGAAGTCATGATTGACCAGACATAAAGTAGAAAGGGATACAACAGCGTGTAATTATTTACACTTAAGGGAGGGCATCATTTGCAGCATCTTTGCCAGCTGTATTGAGTGGCCAAGCATGTTGTATACTCACACTCTGCAATTAAAGGGTGGGTGAGTGATGATGCTTTATGGTTCCCACATAATTTACACCCTTGACATGGCCCATCCCTTGTTCAAATGATGACTGGTATTAGGTACCTACAGCTTTTACTGGAGTAGTTCCAACTGATTAAGCATTTTTATACTGTGTTTTGCAACCTTAATGCTTCCTTTTTAGCCATATTTTCTCCTCTCTTATTTTAAAGATGATTAAAAAGCACTGGTTTAAACTAAGCTTGCCAAGGCTATAGAATCTTGCAAATATTGCAAATTTAAAAACAAAAACAAAACAAAACATAATAATCAAACTTGTTCATCAGCTGGGTTTTTGCAGCTCATGTAAGAATTTGAAAGGATTTTTGGCCAAAGAAAATTACAGACATTAAGCAGCAGAGGGGGCTTACTTAAATTGTAGAATAAATTTTGGCATTTGGTAAAGGCAGAGTTTCAAAAACCTTGTGTTTTCATTGTTGCTAACACTCTTCTATGAAAGGTCCATGGAGAAGAGAATCCAAACAGAAGAATGGTGATTACTGTGGTGAGAATAAATCTAGAAAAGTGCTAATTTTGTTTAATTTCAGGAACCAAATTAAAAAAAAAAACTTAATTTATAAAATTTGCTTTCTTCAACACTTAGAAAGTGCAGGAGCACCTTTTGGGATACTCATCCCATTGCTGTAGTAAATTTAAGGCGATTCTATACATTTATGGTGGAGGCATTTGTTGACTCTTTTATGACCAAGTTCAACACAAAAGTCTATGACTTTGTGTTGCCTTGTTAATTGTTGTTAGCACAATTTCTTCAGGGAGCATTATCTATAACCCATAGGAGAGTTTACCACTACTGCTATGCTAGGTAAGTTGCAAATAGTGGTAGCGCAGCGGAAGGGAAGCAAAAGACAGACCCTGGAGGAACTCTTGAAATATTTTTCAGACCTCGGGGATCCCCTGAACTTTCAGGCTCAAATGTAGGCCAGAAGTTATGATATTTGTTTCATGGGTAGGCCTGTATATATGCATGAACAGTGTTCTTAAACTGAAAATAAAGAATGAAACTTCCCTCTTTAATGTGAAGTTGCCTGAATTTGAAATATTTTTTTAAATAAATTGTGATCTCCCAGGGAACCCCTAGTGACCTCTCATGGAACCTGAGTGTCCCACCGAATCCTGGTTGAGAAACCCTTAATGTCTCATTTGCCACTCAGTGGGTTCTGGATAACAAGCCAGGGTTCCCAGTGATGTGAACTCCGTGAGCACTTTCAGCTGAATGTTTGTACAGAATCCTTTGCAAACTTTTGTGCAAGATCACAGTAAGTTGATTGGGCTCAGAGGGACATAGGGGCGGGGTTTAGCCGTACCTGTCTGTAAACTAATGCTTCCATAGAGCTTAGTTAATCGCAGAAACACACAGGTGAGCAGAATATGAAAGGGAATATACTTAAGAGCTCGGAGACAAAGTCCTTCTCATGCTTATTTAGTGCCGTTTCCTTTGTGCAGTAATACCTTTTTCCCAGAAGGCCTTTGAAAAAATTGGTCACAAAATAGCACAAGAATGTGTTTATTGTGGGTAAAACTTGGAAGCATTGTTCTGATGACACCTGTAAAACATAATTATAGCTCCCATCACTGTTTTCTCTCATATTTAGAGAGGAACATTCATTGCTTCTAATCTCAGGCATGGAAGGTTTAGATTCCTTTAAGTGGCATCAAAGTAATGACAACAGCATGCAGCTGCTAACTGTCTTTTCCTTGTAGTTATTCACCCAGCTGTTTAGAAGAGAAGGGAGGGGGAAAGGAAAGGATCACTGTAATCATACCATATGGCCCAAAATGTATTTGCTGTGGATTGGTCAGCATTGCAAAGACTGTCATAGTAGTTTTGGAAGTGACATGAGATAGTGAATTAATGCACCTGCATTAAAGGAAAGAGAATGAATGAATCTTTTTTATAAAAATAATTATAACTTCAGGTGCACCTCAGTTCAGTTCTTGACTTGACTATAGACTTTCTTGGTGATACTGAGCTTTACCTTCGAGTCCTAAAATAATATTCACCTGGAAGTAATGCTGAGACTGCTGTTTTGTCACCGCTGTATCTTGTACTATTCCAGCAACATGGGAAAAATAGAAAATGAGGGTGAATGGATTGGTTTTGAGTGGAATAAATTTATTTCAGATCACTGATCCAATCTGACAAATCAAATCCGTCTGGAAAAAAAAGAGAGGCATTTATGAATGCTCTAATCCTTCCAAATCATCAAACTGATTCAAACTCATCCAGCCCAATTTGCAGATTTGATCCAAATTGCCAATCCTATTTGGACATTTGATTTGAACTGGAAATTGGATCACATTGGGTTGGAACTCAATCTCCAAATCAACTCACTTTTGCCTAGCCCTATCAGAATCCATGTTGGCAAAACCAGCGTAGGCAGGACCAACTTGGCTAGGATGGATATGACAATGTCAGGTCCTGTGTTTTAGGGTCTCTGGGTGGCCAATTGGATGGGCTAGAGGCAAGTAGCCCATATCAGATAGGATCAAAGTGGAGAGAAGCAAATGAAAAAAAAAAGTCAAAGAGGCTGAAGTCAAGTATGTTGTCAAGATCAGGGAAACACCATAAGAATATATTGTATGTTAAGTTCTTCAGAGTAAGAAATGAAGGAAAATGCAAATTCTAAAACAGGTTTCTCTATATAACATCAGGATACTTTAGCTTCCTATATCATCTCCACCCATTATTTGGGGCCCCTCAATTTTGGCAATCATCT
Organism: Candoia aspera; assembly: GCF_035149785.1. Lineage (NCBI taxonomy): Eukaryota > Metazoa > Chordata > Lepidosauria > Squamata > Candoiidae > Candoia > Candoia aspera. Next base: position 15,544,711 of record NC_086163.1, on the reverse strand, counting down.
TGTTGTAGGAATGTCTGTTTTATTTCTTTTGTAGTCATGGACATTGATAACCCACTTTTCAATGAATTTCCATGAATTTCCAGTGCCCATGCACCTCCTGAACTTCTGAATGGTTCAACCTGTTTATTTTTAAAAAGAAAGAGCTCTTAGCCACCTATACAGAACAGAACTAGAACCAGAACCAGAACCAGAACCATTTTCATGGCGATATACCTTGTTTTTTAAAAAATGTCAGCCAGTGTGAATCATCCCCCAAGAATCTGTTTTGCTCCACAAAAGTTATGGATTTTGAGTTAATAAAGCAATGAATCAGATATTGAACACACACTACTAATTAATGCAGTTGGAGCATAGTTCTTTAATTCCTCTACTATTTAAATATGAAAATAATGCTGATATTGATTACGCCAGCAAGTTTTTTAAAGATATGGTTTTGATTTGGTGTTCTTCCAAAAAAAACCCCACCCTGTCACTTTGTTCTTTTGCTCCCCTTTTTTCAAACAAAAAAGCATCCGTTGTAATCAAATCCAGGCCTCTTTGCTTTACTGAACGATTCGAGTAGGTACAGGTGTCAAGGGATTCAGACATACTCTTTGTCCTCCCTTAATTTTACTTCTGCTGATACGGAAACATCCTCGTTGGACAGTTTTACTTGTAAACTGATTCTGCAGCTGGACTTGGAGAGTTTATTTGTGGCCCGCAACACAATAGCTGTAAACTACCACCCCGCTATACAATAAGAAAACGAAAGGCCAAAGCGGTCATTCAAAATAGGCCTCATTAGGCATACCATCCATATGGTAATAGCTGTAGCACAAGGCACTGCTTGCTCTCTTATTTCAGGCAGTGCTTATTGGAGAACAAGCTCATTGAGAGCAAGGATCAATCTGTGGAATTTTGATGGCTCAGGGAAAGCCACACAAATATTTCTGTGTGAGATTCTCAGCTAATACTAAGCAAATTGTGACAGTCACAAATAGCCACCTATTTACAGCCCTACTCAGAAGGGGGTAAAACAAAAATGTATCCTGGTACTGCTTTGGTTCAACATATATGTGAATAGCATGGCACATGCCCTAAGTGGGAATTTCATCCCACCCCTGTCCTGAAACTGGCAGCTTTGATGGGTGTGTGCAGAGGATGCTGAAATTTTATCTGCTGCTCATGGCGGCATAAGGACGAGCCTTAGGTGCCTTGCAATTAAACATAAATTATCAGAAGATAAAAATATTGATTTCTCTCCAAAGTCTTAAGTTACAGAATCTTAACTGGGCAACAGACAGGATGAACAGAGCAAGTTTGATCCTTTATATATTTAGACATTATCTTCCAAGCATTATGTGGAATGCTGATGGGGAGAAGCCAGTACAGATAGTCCTCAAAGGTGTGTGAGATGTATCTTAAGTTTCTCTTCACTTAGAGGTGGGCAGTGTTTACTGGAGAACTTTAACATTTTTAAAGCACAAGCCATTAGCTGATGTGATATGGTACACAGATTTATATACATGGAATTGATAAAATACCCAATATTGTTCAGTCACAATCCCTTCCAGCATCTTTCTGTATCCATTGCCTAGCCAATGGGTTGGAATCCGGAATGTCTTCATTTGAGGAAAGGGCTAGGATTTGTCCTTTGAATTTCTGGCATAAATTAGTCTTACAGCATAATTCCTAGCCATCCAGTTCCACAGGACAGGTTGGGAAAAATAAATTCTTCTCTTGCTTAGGGAGCTGAGTAAGTGTAATGGTATGTGGGAACAACCTTGGAAGACAGGAGGAAGAACCATCATGCAAAAGGTATCTCAGCCCACAGAAGCAAAAGGGGTGTGGGAAGCATCTCAGAAGGGACCCTCCCTAGTTTTCTGGAAAGTAAAAGTAAAGGAGGGGAGAAATACTTTCAGTCTTACAAGATTGATGTCAGCCCTTTGAGGTAGTCCAAACAAGCACTAACCTTTATTGCAAGGTTACAGTAACAGAAACATGCGAATCTGAATGCCCAGATACCCAGATCCAACTTATTTTCTATTAGGAATATAGGAAGTTGCCTTCAACAGAACCAGACCCATCTAACCCAATATTTTGACACTGACTGCAACCTCCCTCCAAGATTTCAAGATGGAAGTTTTGCACTTCCAATCTGGAAATGCCAGGAACTGAACCTAGGACTTTCTATACCATGAGCTGTGTTGTTACTTAATATTGCAATAATCCTAGTGGTATTGTGTTAATGCTTTATCACCAAGCTATCTTGCTACATAGAGACATCTGAGTGGAGCTGAAGAGCAAATTGCTACTGTTGAGTAAAGAAAAATTTTGGGTCCTAAGCAAGTGACAAAAAGGGGACCAAAATGTGAGATTAAAATAAATTAAAATATAAGTTCCCTCTTTCTCCCAACCCCGCCTACTCTCCCATTTTCGGCTGAAAAGATTTGATTAAAATATTTGTTTCAGCCTTATAATTACACATCATGTTAGCTTTCCTGTAACTTTGCATTTAACCAGAAATTGATGGTAGTTTTAATTCATCTTAAATTATTTCATCCTCAGTGCGTGTATGCATGTGGGCTCACCTTCCTCAGTTTTGGCAGCATTTATAGCCTCCCGGTATATATTCCTTCTTTTAACTGAGATGGCTTGTCAAATTGATTGATAGCTCTTTCTACCCCACCCCCCACCCCCCAGACAAGGTTTTAGTCACTTTCCTGCTGGCAAGAGCCACACCTTGTGTGGGATTGGTTTAATTGATGATATGTTCTCTGGTGCTGAGCAGGCTCTTAAGGAAGGGAAGATTTCCAAATTGTTGCATTTGGAAAAGAATGAAGGACAGCTATGATTGATTTCCATATCTGCTGCTAAGGTTTGGCTGAAGAAGGGGATTGTGAGTTGTGTAGCTGTGTTTTGAAACTGTAGGTGTATGAATAGTATCTATGGACTTGCTGCATCTAAATGTGCCAGGTTCACCTGTTTCCCAAATGAAGACAATATTTGAGGAAAGCCGTGGGGGCAAGGGAAATTCAGTTGCAATCCTGAAAATTTCAGCTAATGTTAAGCATAGGCGCTCAACTTTCTGATTCTCCTTTTTGGCCAGGGGGTAGGATGGCAATGAATCTTCTGAATCTGGAACCATCTGTGTGCTTTCTTGTAGGTTAGGACCTCGCAGAGTGGAAATTTAGTTTGTCCCAGGCTAATTCTGATTGCAGGTAATCTTCTCAACTTCTTGTAGATGGTAAGGTACCACTATCCTGATATCCAGATTGGCAAGGTTGCCCTCCAGTTCTCTGCTTCTGTTCCCTCAATTCCTTGTGTTCTTTTTTCTTTGGCTTTCCTCTTTCCACTCATTCTCTTCCCCTTTCAACTAGCAATTCTACTGATTAAAAAACAAAACAAAAGCACAATGCTGGGCTGCAGAATGATGGTTATGACCTCCAATTAGAAGCTCTACATGTTACATATTACACTCCCTATTAAAATTCCCAGAGACCTATCTACCATGACCAATGTTGAAGAATGCTGAGAATTGTAATTCAACAACTGGAAAGACATGGTTTGCTGATTCCTTTGAGAGCAGTGTTTCTCAACCTTGGCAACTTTAAGATGTATGGACTTCAATGCCCAGAATTCCCCAGCCAGCATGGGGTTGTTGAAGTCCACACATCTCAAAGTTGCCAAGGTTGAGAAACACTGTTTTAGCAGGCAGGTAACGGTGTTCCATTTAGTCATGCCGGCCACATGACCACGGAAGTGTCTATGGACAAACACCGGCTCTTCGGCTTTGAAACGGAGATGAGCACCGCCCCCTAGAGTTGGACACGACTGGACTTAATGTCAAGGGAAACCTTTACCTTTACCTAAGCAAGGTTGAAGAGGGAAAACATGAACTTCCACCTTGCACCAACAGAGTGTAGAACCAGTAGTGTCAATGTCATATTCTTCTGTATCCCTGATTTACATGTTTTAGAAACTATGGCTTATAGCAGCCTCCCCTTTCTGCAGAGACAAGAAGGTGATCTAAAGGATTGGAAGGGAGTTGCTATTTCAGCAGGCATAAAACTGAATGCTGTCAGTTCAGAAACTGGTTCCTGAGGTGAAGAGAAGCAAGTCTTGGTAAGCAGACAGAGGTGTTTCAAACTCTTCAGGGAGAAAAAAGGAACAAATATTTGTTGGAAGCATCCTGCTAAGAAACCAAGACCAGATGTAATTACACATCATGCCTGTTGGTGGGGGTCACAAACAAGCTAAAGGCCAGGAATTATGAATATTTGGGTACATGTGATGGCTCTCCCCCTTCCCTTGTAATAAATGTGCCCCCAGGATGTCAGGGTGTTAAATTGGAAACACTAATTCAGTATAGCTCTGCTGTGCAACCACAACTTGGGAAGGACCCAACACTCTTTCACAGCTATTAATTCAAGAACCCAGAGAGTGCCAATGTCGAATCTGGGAGCTAGGCTGTTGAGAAGAGTGGAAAGTTTGAAGATGCTGACATACAGGCAAGCTTCTCAGATTCAAATGATGGAGTTTAAAAAAGAGAAAGAAGAATAGAGTTGGCCTGTTTTTACACATCCTGGAATTGCTTACTCACAATTGCACATGTCTGACTGCAGTCAGTCACAAATGCAACTGTACTATCCCAGGTTTTGTTCTGAGATTTTGGCTTGAAACCAAATTTCCAGAACCTATGACTTTGGGGTATGGAGAATTTGTATGTGTGCATACACACAGAGATGGATGGATGGATGGATAAAAAGAGGTAGCACTAATTCTTCTTGGCACTTATTTGTGGAATGTCTATCACTGATAGCTGTTAGGATGAGGTGCCTAACTAAATACTGACTGAATTCACACATTGTACTCTAATGCTCAGCTGATCAGCAAAAACCATGGGTTTGGGCAGGGGCTGCATTCACACATGGTATTAAACTGTAATGTGGCTTGTTTGGCTTCTGTTTAGCATATTTGGTGAAATCAGCCATTCAGGATTGTGAACAGTTTACTGCTTATGTGGAAATCTGACCAGATGTGACTTTTTAAATAAATCATGATTTATCAGACTAAAATAAAGCTACAGGAAATCTTTCCAACCCCTTTATCACCAGTGGACATAGTAGGCATCTCTATTTTCTTCTTGTAATGAAATAACGTGTGTGTGTGTGTTTGTGTGTGCACTTTCTTCTCTAGGACTACTCAAGGAGTACTGATATGTATTACTATACTGATGTGGTTGTGAATGAGTCTAATCAGGACAGGTGCACAAGTGTTTGGGTGTGTACTGGAAAGTATAGGGCAGACTGCATATATTCTGTTCTGGAGCACATGACTGAAAGGGAGGTTTTGAATGGAACAATTGACAGTGTTTCAAGCTGCTACATAAATGCCCCACCCATAGGGATGCATTAGGGATTTTTTTTTTCTGGAGTTCTTTTTTTTTCTCTGCAGCTTTCAGCAGGATCTACCCCATCCCCATACCAGCTAGTGCTGGTGTTCCCTTCCTTTTCTGTATTCCTTTACCTTTTAAAGAGTTTGAGTGTGCCCCAAAGCAACACTCCTGGTACCCAGCATCTTCCTTTTTCTAGAAGGAGCTGAAGGGAGCCTATTTTACTGTAATATATATGTGAATGCCATGGATCTGACCTTACCACCACTGGGAAATCCTATACATTGCTACTGCTCAAAAAACTCTTTAAAAGTTAAATTTTAACAAGTGTTGAAGAATCTCTCTCTCTCTGCTTATCTGAAAGCAATTTTCTCTGTGGCAGAACCTCTTTCTGTGCATATTGGGGGTGCAGAAGGCTAACCTGGGGCAACAGTGGTTACCTTATGAATTGATTCTCAGTACAGGCATTTCAACAGCAACTAAGATGCTTAGTTTCCAGACAGAGAGTGGTGGCCTGTTACAGCAAAAGTGACAAGAAGTCAAGTGATACCTTAAAGATGAAAGACCATTCCATGACAACTGAAGTAGGGAAGGAAAATCTGGGAACTGGCAAGGGAGGTTCCTCTGCCAACATCATGAAAGTGGCAGAAGCTGCCAAAGACTTTGTAAAGAGTAAATTGTCCATGTTCAGGCATATCCTCTACTACTGCTTCCAGGCAATTAAATTATGGGCATCTAAATGAATCTTCTTTAGTTACTACATAGAATCTGCCAATGTCTTCACTTTTGTACCTGCTGAGAAGTTCACATGTTTTTATTTAATAATTGTTGTTGTCAGTTACTGTTAAGATGATGTTGACTCATGGTGACCCTATGGATAGGTTTCCTAAACTGTGTCTGCTTTTCAGTCAGGTGGCTAATCAGGCTAGAGTGACATCCATGGCTGCTGTGATTGCATCAATCCCTCACATTTCTGGTCTTCCTCTTTCATTTTCCTTCAGATGCACCAAGCACATTTTCTTTCTCTAATTTTTTTCTGTGCCCAAAATATGGAATTATATCCTTTTCTCTTTGTAATACAAGTTTATCTTTTTAATATTTCTTATCCCACGTACAAGAAATCAGGAAAAGTCCCAAACAGTCTTGTTACTCAAATGTTGCCCAAGCAATCTGCTTAGTTTAGAAATTGAACTTCAGAAGATTTAGGAATAAAAGGCAATGGAGAGTAGGTAGAAGGAAGGTCTCAATGTTTCAAGGCTATGCAACCCCACTTTCTGCATTTCCATCTAGCAAGCAGGTTTCCAAGAGTCTGAAAATCTTGTTTTGCATTATTAAATATTCTTTTTTTGTTCTTGCTTCCAGGGTCAATTTTAATTCTTTTCATTAACATAACTCTCTTATAAAGTGAATGATTTTGTTAGGTTTCCCTGTTGAAAAAAAAGGTAACATGTTCACTTCTTTCTCTCTCTCTTCTCTGCTCTTTCTTATAGCCTAAAAGAAACCATTGTTTTATTAAAAACGGCAGTAATTCCTATCCTGAAAAAAGATATCTTTTTCGCCTTCCCACAGTTATGGCATAGTTTGCAAAATGGATAATGCCAAGAATTTGGTTTCAGCCCACAACAGTGTTTTTTAATCAAGCTTAAAAAAAAAGGGGGGAAGAAGAAAAAAGCTCAGGAAATTATTTTGTTTTAGGATTTTGATTTGGAAAATGAAACATAATACAGAGTAATAATGAAGCCCCCCTCCTCAATCAACCTCAATGAAGTCATCAACCCGGGTGACTAATGATGCTCATGAATTCTCAGAGCTTGATTAAAGACACAAAGTGTTATTCTAATGACCTTACACAAAAGATTGGCAATTCAATATTCTTACTGCAGTGTATATTGTATGCATTATATATATAAAAAACTCCCTTCTCACCCCTATGGGTTGTGTGTGTGTTCCTCAACCTTGGGTCCTCCACCAGAGGCCTGGGAGTTTGAGGGTTCTGCGCAGTAACTTGGCTGTTCCTAGCACTGCACTCTTCTGGATGGAGAGCTCTGATGTCGCTCCTGGGATCTGTAGAAGCCATTCTCCCAGCTTGGGAGTCACAGTCCCAAGTGCCCCTACCACCACTGGGAACACTTTGACCTTTACCTTTTTTATTTACAAATAAATAAAGAAAATTAGGCTATGGGCTATAATCTACCACACTGCTCCAGTGCAGGTTGGATCATAGGTATTTTTCAACTTCCCAGTCTAAGATGAAAGAGATTAGCCCAAAGGCAATCCATCCAGCTTCCATGCCTAAATCTCTCTATCCTGAGTTCAGCATCTTAACCACTACATCATACTGGCTCTTATATGTATTCACAGGTATTTTGTCAGACTAGAGGTATCCTCAGAGATGGAAGAAACTATTAGAGTTAGATCTACCTCACTATGTATTACTATTGTAGAATCATAGATTCGAAAGTGGGGGGTGCTTAGAATGTTATTATAAATACCTTGCTATAATATTGGACAGTCTTTCCAAAATGGTGCCTTCCAATTGGATGTGACTGCAACTCCCAGAATTCCCAGCTGGCCAGGCAATCATGGCATTTGTAGTGCCAACCCCTTTTAGAGTATACCAGCATAGGAAAATCCAATCTAAGTTATCCTGCCAGTCCACGTGAAATAAATAACAAAGCTTTACAAGTGGTTTCTAAGAGCCCATGGAGCAAGTACTTCTAGGTTATATATAGGCAAATTGGTGCCCTCCAGATGTTTTTCACTACAGTTCTCATCAGCACCAGTCTTGTTGGGAAATGATCAGGGATAATAGAAGTGATAGTTCAGAACACCTGGAGGCACTATGTTGCCTCAGTCCCTCCTTCTGTACAGCATCTCTTCAATTCTGTTGCTAGCCATATGGTAAACTGACGTTCAAAGCATGTGTGTCACCTTCAAAAACTTTTGTGATTATTTATTTGTATGGCATTCTTGGTTCCTGTCCTATATTCAGATATGGAATATATGACAGAAACCACTGACATGGGAATTGGCCAGTTATGAGAATAACAGTTATCTGATCAATTAATCCAGGAGAAATCTGAGTGATGCATCTCCAGTCACTAGCTAGGGGGTATTTGCACTGTGTTCATAAAATATTTCCTGGGGAGTCAGAGTGACATTACCAATGGCTTAGAAGACGTGTTGGGAGGATGAAGGACAAGTCTCCCTTGTGACGCTGTTGCCCTAAGTAGCTACTCTCCTGCTCCTGTGCTAGAAACTGAGTACCCAAATCTGTGGTTAGCTGCCACCATTCAGGGCAACATAATTTGCTCTGAAGAAATGCTTATCTTAACATCAACCACACAAAATATCTATTGGTCATAAGACTTAATTCAGTCCCTCTTGGCTCAGCTGCTTAGTTTTGGGATGTTCAACACTTAACATGGCCAGAGGGATTGAGGGAAGACTCACATTTACTTTTTGAAAGGGTGTGCCTAATTTGACATTGACTGCATCTGAATTACAGGATTATAATGATACTGTTTTGAAGAGAAGGGAAAAGTGTATTCTGAATCTTTTTCTCTAGCAGGAAAGATCAAATCTTTTGTCAATAGAGAATGTTTCTTTTCATATCATGAATGCTGTTTTTCTTCTGCGTTGCTGTACAATATTAAGAATTCTGTTTTTATTGGGGGGCATGGCAATGAGCCAATAAGCCTTTCTTTTAACTTGATATTTTGGATTCTGATCTTTGTTCAATCGACAGTGTATCTCAAAGAGTGCGAGGTCGGTCTGTCGCTTATACCATTTCCTATCATTTCTGGGGAATGTTTGTTTTCTAAACAAAGAATTGGGCTGCAGCTTAAGTATTGTATTTCGGAACATATTTCAGGCTGAAATTAATGATGCTAAAACCTCTCCCTTAAAGGTCAAATGTTATTTATTATTATTATTATTATTATTATAAAAATGATCTGTGATTTATGCATCTAACTTAACGTAAACCTGCTTTGTAACTGAATATGCAGTCAGAAGCTTAACATTACATTGTTTTCCTTTGACAACGTATCCACGAGACCACTGCAGCTGTTCCTTTACTCACAATAGCAGATTAATTAACACAATCATACGCTGTTGGCTCCTACTCAATGAGTAGGTCTGCAGTGGGATAGATAGGTAAATCCTTTAAATGTGTATGAGATAAAGGATATACTATAGTAGTTTTATAACTAGCCAGTTTTGCTTCTGACTAGTCAGCCCTATCAGCAATGGTTCACTGACTACAGAAACAGTGAGCTTACATTTCAAAGGCAACCACACCTATTCCAGAGCAATAATGCTGGAATCAAAATGTAAAAATGTACCGGGGCCTTTCCAAAATCAGCATATTCCATTAGAATAATTGCCTCCAGCATTTGGATCTTCAGCATGGGTTTTTCTTCTAAAGTCCTAGAAGAAAATAAAGGTCTTGAAGGAAATCAGTCTTTCATTTCTGAAAACCTCATTCATCTGGACTATGGTTTTAGGAAGCAGCCATGGCATGTTTTTTAAGTCCTTAAATATTTTTTTTTTTAATCCGTGTGTGTGTGTTTTGATGAATATGTGAGCAGCTAAATTTCCTGAAATAGTAGTGGCAATATTGTAAGAATGTATTTGGCAACTTTCACTAACATTGTAGGCTTGTTGAAAAACCTTTGTTTGCAGAATATGTAAAAATCTATTTTAAATACTTGAAATGACATACCTTTCCGTTTGGAGAGACGGGTAGCCCAGCTGCAAGTCTGACAATATATATTGGATCATGCACAAGAGAAATAATAATTTTACTTATTGTTCCATAATGAGAATATAATCTATACTTTATGAAAACAGATTGAGTCCACCCTTAAGGCCACCCTCAAGTCCTAGAATCCTGTTTTTTTTTAAATAGCTATATTAGTAATTTTCATCTTCTGTGTTATTCCTAGCAAGACCAAAATCAAACTACCTCGGTCTGCATAAGTCTTTTAAGCTTTCTTTGCAAATGTTAAAGTTTCCTTCCTCCCTTTTCTGACTTTTTATATGCTCAACTACCCTAAACGAATGATTTTTTTAGGCAGACCTGGACATGCTAAGCCCAGTAGAGAGAGTTACACAGATCCACCCGAACTCTGGAATTAAATAATTTGAATTTTAAGGATCCAGCTTACCTTGCAGTTTTTGACCTTTTATTAGTACAAGTCACCAATTATGGGACCTCTCAAGTTCGGGAAACAATCAATCCCCAAATTTGTTTAGTGATCATTCAAAGCCATCATGACATTCCCTTAGGTTTGGTTAGCCCAATTTGTGAAGCATCCATTTGCAAATTATAATATTATATGGGAATGAAGTCAGCATGGCTTATTCAACACAGCCCTGTTTTAGTCATGGTTTGAAGAAGCCATTGCTTATGGCTTAGTGTGAGGTCTTAAGACCAACCTTTGTTTCTGGAGATAGACTATAGAAGAGGAATGTATGAATCCTGAGTTCAAGGATTTTATGATATCTTGCCACTCTTAATCGCCTTTACAGGTTGTGGTAAACCTAAAACGCTTGCTCTCTCTTCACAAACACACTTTTTTCTAAAAGAACTAAGCCAGTCTTGTACAATCTGGTGTCCACCAGCTGTGTTGGATTTCAAATTACGTAATCTCAGTGGACATGCTGGCTAGGGACTGTGGGAATTGAAGTTGAAGCTGGAGAAGGTTGCTTGCCCCAATTTACAGAATGGGATGAAATTTGTGTAAGAAAACTTTCCAAGTAAGCTCTCACGTACTATGTATTCTCATAAAGGCTTTCCAAAAGAAAGTTATGGGCTACAACAGCCTTAACTCATTGGGTTGACATACTGTATGACTAATTTTTTTTTCACTGATGCTGCTCAGTCCACAATCCATACATTTTTTAATTAGTGGAAAATCCAAGTTACCCAATACAGGGTCATGTCTTCCCACTGTCTTTTCATCTAAAGTAACTCTCTGATCCAATTTCTTTTTTATCTAAAATGTTCTGTCTTACATTGACATGTGAATAATGATGGGTGTGCAGATGACATTAAGGCTGTTGCCCTTCACACCCTCACACTTGCACACCCATGCACGAACACATGGGCAACTGCCTCTTATTTTGAAGCTGTCTCTTTTTCTGACTTTGAAGCTAATAGTTGCTTTTTCTTCTCTTGTCACTGTGAATATATGCCTACGAATATGGGCACACATTTATAATGTTTTTCAAAGTGCTCTATAATTTGAGAAATATAGGATGTTTATGTACATAAATGTTTGCTCAAAGTACTCTATACTTTGAGAAATATATAATGCAATAAATGTCATTTGGCCGCCATTATTGATAAAGCATACTGGATTTTACAATAAATGACTCATTATAAATCCATTAGATGGCCAAAGGCAAGTAGGCACTACCACTACCAGGGCTGGTATAAGCATAATTGTAAGGTGTTTTAGCAAGGCAAAGCTTGACTGGTTCCAGGATGCTTAAATATCCTTTGATCATCTGCGGTCAACTTTTTCCTAGCTGACGGCTAAAGTTAGCCTTAGGGGAGACTGTGCTAGAGACCACGTTCCAAGCAGAAAATTTGATTTGATTTGACGTTTTCAGTATTTCTCAGATACATCCATGAATGTGCGTGCTTACTTACCCACATATAAATAACACATTGAAAACACATACAAAACTATACAAACCAACAGATAAAAAGAAAAAGCTAAGAAGAAAACTGTACAGAAGAAAGAAATTATAGTTTGGGAATATATATGAATATCTCTGTTACCTTAAAAAATAAAAACAATTTTAAGCATCCATATTCAACGTTTTTATTAAAAACCACACTTGTGTAGATGGAGCTGATCTGTTAGGAATTACTTTGTAAAATGTAAATAAAACCATAACCATCATTATGAAAGGATTCTTCATGACCTTTTGCTCATACTGATTACTATTATTATCATTATATTTTTATCCCTCTATCTACCTCAAAGTGGCAAACATACCTAATACTACTGCCACACTTTTAAATCACATTGATTGAAAGAAAGATGTACTTTTCTAATATTTTATTATAGGGTATCTGGCAATGAATGACAAAAAATCATTGTGTGTGTTGTGCCATTTTATATGCCCTTGGCAAAATTAACAACAGTGATGAAAAAGTAACTTGCAACCAATCCTTGCATTTATGACCTTTGCAGGTCTGTAAAGCAAAGGAAAGCTGAAGTCAGATCGTAAGCACAGTCCCAGTTTCACTTAGTGTCTGCTTTGCTTAACAACCAAATTGCCGGGCCCAACTGTGGCCTCTAAACAAGGATTACCTCTTTGTATGTAAAGAGAGACACAAACACACATAGTTGAGTTGCCTTCAAATGGCAAATGTTTGATTCCTATAATGATAAGGCTTCAGTTTCTGTCAGTGACCTTTATACGACATTTACATTTTCTTATAAACCCACACAAGTTACAAGATAAGTGTCTGTTAGTTAAGGTTCTTCTAATTGCTACACTGATTTAGATTTTTATCTCACTCCATAGAGAAAGGGTTAAGCTGGAGTAACTATCCTTTTAAAGCCAGCTCACAAAGAAGGGATCTGATGAAATGGCCACTGAAATATTAGAGAGATTGTGACACTTTAGGTTAACTTTGGCCACTCTGACTCAACCTGAAACAAATAAAGCCTTGCAGAAATTTCTGAATATGCTAGTCATTATTAAAAGCAATTCTAGGCAAAAAAGCAATTCTAGACAATTCTAGACAAAAATGCAATTCTAGACAATTCTAGACAAAAAGGCAATTCTAGACAATTGCAATAAGTAATCTAATCCACCAATTCCTTCCATGGACAAGGACTTTTGGTGATACCAGGCATGCAAGATTTCAGGTTTCAGGCCCAGAGAAATAGACAACTTTCTTGTTCATTTTGAGAAATGGGTGAATAGCTACATGGTCTAATTTAGTTTAGCATTCTGCAAACAAGCAATTTGAACCTTTGGCCAAAGTTTTCTATCCAGTCCCCAGCATCCCACTGTATAGGTAGAAGAAGAAGACCTGTTACAGTTATGCGTAGCACATAGAGATTGGTTTTATGGATCCTCCAGTAATCCCAAAGACAAACAAGAAAACTTTATACAATCCTTGTCATAGGAGGAAGAAAAAAATGTTTTTGGCAAGCAGTTACTGTTATCACCTCTTCATTAATGTTCCTCGTTGTTTCTCTTCTCAGTGCCTTGATATGTGAGCCTGAAGTGAGTATAGAGGATGGCCTTGAAGGACAGAGGGAAGATCCATTGATCCCAGACCAAGAAAGAGGTTTACCAAAATGACTCAGACAACATCCCCCATCCCCCCTTCTCACGAAATTAAAAGAGGGAGGAAGGGAAGCACATTCAGACTTGCAAGATTCCGCTACTGTAGCTGTTCTAATAGAAGTGGCATTAGGTCTACACAGTATCTGTTTTTAAGTCTGGTCTACCTTGTACGGCTGACAGGGCCAGAGAAGACTATTTCTATATCACATGGTCAAGTGAAGTGGAGCTCTGCTGGTAGCTTCCCAGTTCTCCTTGGTGAATTATATGCAAGAAGTTTGCTAAATGGTTCTGGCTTGTTTGATGACCTAGATGAAGCCCATTAAAAGTTGATGGACTGCAATTATAATATTATTCTGTATAATATATTATAACATATTCTGTTACAGTGGAGAGGAGGACCAACATCAGGACCAGCAACAGAGCAATCAAACAGGCTGGACATCAGATTTAATGATAAAGCCCAAATGTCAGATTGTAATCTCATCTGAGCTAACTGAGGCACCTTCGCAGTTTAGCTGGAAAAAAGAAGTGTGGTAAAAGACAGATTTTATCCAGTTTCAGGACCTAGATGATCCTTTTCTGAACATAATACGAAGAAAACTTCCACACGCAGAATTGGATCAGAGATAGGTTTGACCCACTGTGTCCCGACAGTGTCAAGGGCACTATGGGGCTTGCTAATTAATTGGTTTGGCTCCTGCCCTGAAGAACATACTGCAAATTACCACTTCCTCTAGAACACATCTTCTTCGAGATATGTGCCCTTCAACTCCCAAAGTTGCCCAGGTGGGGAAACATGAAGAGTTGGTTGGATTCTGCCTTGGGGGAGGCCTTCCCTGATCTATTTTGTTTCTTACCATCTTCACTCCAACCCCCATTTGCCACATTTGCTCTGATACTTGTTGAGGCTTTTAATCCCCCCACCCCTTGCTCTGAGAAGTGTCTTCAGAGAGAGAAGAATAGGAGAGGATGTGGGGACATGGCTAGTTACTATTTCTATACTTCCTATTAATTAGAAGGAACACTGGTTGGTTTCAAGGAGGAGAAGGTGCAAATTTGCTGAGCCATGAAAATGCTGCTTCGAAACCTGGGGCCATGTGGAAGGGCCCTAAGTTAATGATAACTGCTGTCTGTGGAAAGAGCTTAAAAATAAAATAGAACACTGAGTTTGTGATGTCAGCTAGTCAGAGGCAAGTTGTCAGGGTCAGAATTGATAGAATTTCTTCCTAAGAAGTTCTCTTCCTTTTTAAAGTAGCTACTTTAAAGACCATAAACTGAATGTATATACTGTTTCAAAAATAAAATGGTTACCTTAAGAGGCTAAACAATGGAGTTGTGCAAATCCTTTGAAAGAAGGGCTTGTTCCACAACATGTGGGAGCACACGCAAAGCATCTTTTTAAACTGTTAAAGCATCTGCATCTATGGCTGTCGTGATTCCAAAGTGGCCCCAGTTTTCAGGAAAAAATTGTGGCTGCTTCAAGGATTTGAAAAAAAGGGGTTTTGTGTGAGCTCCTGCATATTCCGAAGAATCTCTTTCAAAAAGATTTGCACAGCCCTATTAATTGAGCTGCTTCTTCATTACCTGTAGATTTCCATTTCAATTCAGCTCTGACTGATAGCTGTTTCGGATGTGATTTGTCAAGACAAGTAGGCTTACTCAAGGAATGATTATGTCCTATATAAAAGCATTAGCATCAAATCTCAAATAAAATATTGCAGGGAGAAATTACAAGCAGGAATTTTTACAACAAAGATATCTGTTGGCAGACTGTGCCCTTGTAATCGAGCAATGCGGAGGGATATGGATATATATATATATATATATTAAAGAGGGAAATTTTTGCCCACATATACACTAATAAAAATAAATCTGTTTCCGATTACTAACTATGCAGCACAGGTGCTTGTTTGTTATGAGAGAGGCATGTTCATTAATTTTCAGCTATGAAAAGTGCACTGTGCCATAAATATACAATTCAAAATGTACTGCTGATGAATGGATACACAGATTGTTAATGTGCCAGAATAGGGTATTGGGCATAAAACACATGCCAAACAGGAGCACAGTGGTGATGTGCTAATGCTTTTAAATCTGGGTTTAATGTAAGCACATAACCAGCCTTTTACATTATTGCACTAAGTTATACCAGAATTTAGGGCAATATCTATTTTATGGGCATTTTCTTTCTACTCTGTTTAACATTGCTCGACACCCATACACTGCACTAGCATCCAGGGATCAGAAGGCTTTTTACCAATGTTAATTAATGGGTAAATGGAGTCACGCTCATCTACTCATGCTAGAATCCAGAAGTCTAAATGTCTAAGCTAGGAAATGTCTCCCTCACCCTCTCTCATTCTTTCCCCCCTCCTCATCCAGGGGTATCCGCAAGGAATGGTCCAAAGTATCAAGATGGCAGCCACAACTGTGCAATTAAAGCTCCAAAAGGCTTCTTTGACCATACACTGCAGACACCCCTACCTCTCTCTCTCCCTGGCAAGGAATGACATTTATGGAGACCATACTTCAGCGTTATTACAGTTTTTTTTTTCCTACCAGTTTCAGCTATCACATCTTTACTAGACAGAGCATAGTATTGGGTGGCAGATATGCTTGAATATTTTATTTGCATTTCATTGTTATAGAACTGGCCCAATTCAGTCTTCCCAGATTAATATAGAGGCTGGAATAGAGCTATCCTTCAGTTTTCACAGTTTGCCAAACTTGGCAATACAATTCTCTGCTCTGAGCTCTTTATGAAATAGATGTTTTCTATTGTGTCATGTAGAAAACTTCCTAATTTAAAAAAAGCGTACAAAATGTTTCAATGTAAAAGACAAAGATACTGAATAGCTTTGGAAAGAAATGTTTCAAATGTACAGTTTCATGCACTGATACAGAAACTGAAGAGAAAACATTCAGGAATGTGAAATGGATGTAGACTAGAAGGAGGTTCAGCTGACCATGGAGATGATTTTTCAATTTAAGTGGGATAATCAGTGAACTGAATTGAAATAACTAATTTTAACATGCATTTTAAATAAATTAAGGAGCTAAATACATTATTTTTTTTTCCTGCTTATATGCAGGGAAAAATGCCCATGGTACAATTTTTCAAACATAATTAAACAACTTTTAATTTGTTATTAGGAATGTCTTCACAAGAAATAGCTTAATATGTTGTGTAAATCCAATACCCGTTTTGCAAGACTTGGTTTCTTCCTTAACATGTTATGTGAATCTTCCCTAGCCATAACAGAAGCTGCTGACTTCTAAACTGTGGTTAATTTTTATGAACTTTGGGATGTTTCTGTTAATTTGGGCTGTTTTCTGGGCTTTGGGGCCTTTTGTTTTTATTTTATTTTAAAACACCACATAATAAAAGAAACCCATAATACAAACACTGACTTGTCAGGACTGATTTTACCACTTGCTCTAATCTATAACATGTCTAGCTGGTTTGGTTGGTTGGTTTTGGCTTGGTGCCATGCATGAACCAAGCCCTTGTAGTTTTAACCATAGAACATGGGTTGGCAAGCTGTGAGGACCCAGCGAGTTCTGGTTTGATCAATAAAACGTGGCTTAGCATATCTGTAAACCCAGTCAGCTGCTTTATGGTTAGGCAGATCCAATCTCTAAGCAGTTGAAGCAGCGGGAACCCAGTTTCCCATTCTGAAGACATGGCCATCTGGGCCTTAAAATATTTAGTACAGTTGCTGCCTTACAGTACATCCTACTGATTTTAAGCACTATTCCATAAGAATTGGTAAATGCACATATTATCATTATAATGCAATTATTGTTGTTATGTAACAAAGATCTCATAAGCACCTTCTTAAACTTACTAATCATTTGGGACATGTGCTCTGGCAAGCAGTTTCAGTCTACCTGTTGAGGAGATCTTTGAGATAAAGCCTAAGATGCTAAAGTGTAGTACACCTTTGGTTACTAAGAAGATGAATTATTCTCAGTGTTTAAACTAAGCTGAAATCTGATGCCTGGAGTAAGAATTCTATAGCATAGATAAGTGAAGGAGGAAGCAAGTGGGCAAGTTAGAAACTGGGAGGGGGGGATATACTGTAGATAAAACAAAGAATTAAGAATGGCAGTTAAGCACACAAGCTAACATACAAAGAAAGCCAACTACTACTGCAGTTGCTACTACTACTGCTGCTATATTTATTAAATATTTGTAACTGGCTGTTTATCAATTGATCTCTAGGCACAATGCAATCAATAAAACATTAAAGCCACACACACTACATAAATAACAGCAGCTATTGCTACTGAGACCGGAAATGAAATCAACACCGGTGCCAGCCAGATCTTTGGGAGGAGAGTATTCCAACATTGGGGGGTGTCAATCCCCAACACCAGAACATGACTGGGGAAGCAAGATTCACATGGAGTTTCATTAATCAGGTCTAATGTTAAGAGATAAAAGGTTAGGATGCCAAATCTTGGAAACTGAACAATCAAAGCTCCCATCCTAAATTCATTAGGGTGAAGTCTCTTTGCGTTGCTTGAACCTCTTTTTCCCAAAATGTGAAACTGAAGGGTTAAGTGCCCTCTTTCCAGATAAGCCTGTCACTAAGACATCCATCTGCTGTTCATCAGTGATATTTTGAAATATACCACCTTCTTCCTCAGCCTCAGAGAGCTCTCTTACAGGGTGCAAACATGAAGAACATTATATATGCATTTATTGGATTTCTACCTGTTGCAATCAAGAGATTCTTGCCGGTTTACAGAATAGCCATCATCAAATACCCTAGAAGATCCATAATAATAATAATAATAATAATAATAATAATAATAATAATAATAATACAACAACAACAACAGCAACAGCAACAACAGTGCAGGATGCTAATGTGTCCATGGTAATGAGCAACTCCAAAATAAACCAATCAACCTCAAAGACTCTATGAAATCACTTTGTTTTTAACCACTTGTAGAACATTAACAGTGTGGGAACTGACTGCATTTCTGGGAGGTAGGCTATTCCAAAGCACAGCTGCATTCCTGTGATCCTCCATCTTGCTCACTTTGTGGAAGTGGGATAGAAACCAGTAGCAGTTTCTCTGAGGTTTGCTGTTTTGAATCTCTGCACAATGTGCTCCCCCCAATAGAGGGATGTAAAGGAGAGGTTACGGGATGGTTTTAATACTTGACTAGGTTTCCTCAAATATTCATCAGTCATCAGGAATATCTTGAACCTGGAAGTCTATTTGCCAGAGTTCTTGTTCAAGGATGGGAAGTGTAAGATCAGTTTCACAAATACATATGGGTCCCCCAGTTGCTGTGTCATTTGAGTTCAAGGACGATGTCTCTAAGAATTGTAAAATTTCAGAATGGCAACTCTGATGGGTAATACTGCATTTCCTAAAAAGAAAGATTAAGCTTTTATTTTCTGAAATAATTCATTTCTAAGATGGAAGACTTGCTTTAAAGTTGCTGAGAATCTAGTAATAGAGGCAGGTCTTTATTATTCTTTCTTTCTTTCTTCCTCTGGTAGTGGAGTGATGTCAGATTCAGGGTCATCTTCCTTTTGGATAAATAAGGTACGTTTGAGAGTTGGATCCTTTGAACTTTATCATCCAATATGTGGACATTCCAGATATCTTAGGAAAGCAGGATATACCCTTGTTGGAAAAGTTACTTCGTTTGATTCGGCTTTTACTTCACGTGGATTAGTTCGATCCTTATTTACTGTGGAGAACTATTCTGGATACACACTGTCTCTATTAGAAGTGATGAGACACAGTTTTCATTTACATGAAAACCATAAGAAAACATCTGTTTGGAGCAAGATCTAACTATACATTTTAATACTTGCTTGGGGTTTACTTCTTTCCTCCTGCAAAGTTTATTTTTGTAGGTGTATCTTAAAATACAGGCATATTTAACAACATGACAATGTGTTTTCCTGCATCAGTGTCTTCAAATGCATCGTGGTCCATATTAAAATATTTTGTGAACCTTAGTGGTAACCACTTGTGAAGGAGCTAAAGCTCCTAAAGGAAACGTTTGCAAGTACCAGTTTTAATAATTCAGTTTCTAGAAAATACGCATCTAGTTTGGGTGTAAAGAATGATTGACAGCTGCCCTTAAAGAAAGGTTTGGCCTTTGACTTCAGTAGTTTATGTCGATAAACTGTTTAGCACCGATTGAGGTGATTGCTGCACCGATGATCCTTCAGTTTCCATCTCTGGTTAATGCCTAGGTTGGGATTTTAAGTTTTCTTCATTGAACAGAGAACCCGGAATGCTTGACAAGACAAGCTATTGACATGACTGATACGGCTTTTCCAATGTTCTCTCTCTGAGAATTACTCTTTGATGAGCTTCTATGAAAAGGAGATTTGTGATTTTTGGCTAACCTGTGGAAATATCATCTCCATATAAAGGAAAAGAGAATTGTGGGGGCCCAGAAGTAGTGTTTTTCTGCTCACAGTTTGTGGAAAGCCTTCTCCTGGAGGTCCAGCTAGTATCAAACCTGGCATTATTCTGTAAAGCAGCAAAGAAAATACAGTAGTCTTCTGTAGGGCATCTGAAGTTTGATTGAATGTTTACTTGAGTTTGGATTTTTAAAAATTTACTTGATGTTTATATGAAATTTAATATCTTGTTGCTAAGATTTGTGGGTTTTTATTGTTTTATGTTCCTTGGGGACTTTTTAATGAATTCTATATAACTATATATAAAATAACCATGAGTGGATACAGATTTGGGGGTGTACAAGTAAAATGGGTGAATGAGTGAATGTGTCAGCACCTGATCATTCGAGCATTCACACAATCACAGTCAGGACGCTGGGATTCCTTTAACTGTTTTAATGAAGCATAATGAAAGGTACAGAAGGCAAGCTGCGAATAAAGAGTTCCCGCTCAAACCTAACTTAAAAACTACATTCCCTTAGTTAGTCCCCTTTCCCATGAAACCATGTCATCCCCCCCTCCCATCCAGATGGTATTCCTGGCATATCTCAACCCCATGTCCTTGATGTCCTCCATAGCCATAATAAACCACTTCACACTCCAACTTCACACCCCCTCCCATCTGGCGACACAGATTCCATTCCTTGGAGAAGGAAATGATGGTAGATGCTCTGATAAGGGCTTCTGTAAAACCTTTGATCGGGGGGATCTGACAGAATGAATGAATAAAACATAGGTGAATCCAGAGGTATTGGACTCTTCCTCCCACTTTTCCGAATAAATTATTGGTTACTTGAATTCTTACTATGGCTGCCATTATTACTGTTGTTGGTTGCACAGTCAGCCAGATGTTTAGACTGTATTTGGCATTTTTATCCACCTATTGAGTCCTTCCCAAGGCAGATGTTGTTGTTTGGTGGTGTTAAAAGTATCATTGCAGGATGGAAGCTGTTGCATGTAAAGCTGCCTTTTGCAATTGACTGATGGTGATTTTGTCAATGCCAATGGTGTTCAAGGGGTGCTCCAGATGTTTTGGGATTGCACCCAAGGCACCTATTACTATTGGTACTACCTTTGCTTTCTTTTGCCACAGTCATTCATTTTCAGGTCTTTGTATTTTGTGATTTTCTCCAGTTCTTTCTCTTCTATCATGCTGTCCCCAGGTATGGCAATGTCCACTAGCCAGACTTTTTTGTCTTTCTTTCCAACAATTGTTAAGTTTGGGGTGTTATGCTTGTTGGTTTGAATTCTAAAGTCCCAGAGCACTTTAGCTTCTTCACTTTCTATTACTTTGGCTATCATCACCATCATCATCATCATCATCACCATCATCATCATCATCATCATCATCATCATCATCATCATCATCATCAAATTTATATGCCACCTAATTCCCAGCTACTCTCTGCAGTTTACAAATGATTTAAAACATGAAAAATACAACAAGAAAAGCAACAAGAAACAAAGCAGGATAGAGATGGCAGAATAGTAAATGGGGAAAACAACAACAACAAAAAAACAATCTAAGTAAAAAAGGAAGCTTCAGCTATCCCCACCAAAGATCTGGGTAACGAGTGAGGTCTTCAAGCCCCTTCGAAACACCAGTTATTGTGGTGAGATACTCAGGCCGCATATCCCGACAATGATAAATTTTATCAACAATACCTGATAACTTTTCAGAGCTCACTTGAATAGAAAGGAGGAGGCAGTGGAAGAAGCTGGTGTTCTAGAAATGCGGGACCTTTTTTTTTTTACATCCAGAAAAGTTTTCCATAAGTTTTCCAAAGGGTTTTCTCCAAAATCGATGATGGTAATACTCAAATACGTAGCATGATTTACTGTATTCATAGATATTCCATTGGATTTACTGGATTTCTATATGGCCAAATCATTTGACTCACAGGGACTTATAATCATAAAATAGAACAATGCGCAATAATAAAATAAAACTGCAATATTTGATAAAAACAAACAACTCAGTGGGAAAAAAATCACAGCTGAATGCACTGTCTCTGGGCTTCATCATCACAGGTAACTTAAATACCAGAGTTCCTACAGAACAGCTTAATTTTTATTCCTTTGTGGAATTTTGTTAACATCTATTTCCATCT